>NC_056543.1:16078889-16381919 GCF_910596095.1 Thunnus maccoyii
GAGACTTAAGAAACCAGAAAATATTCACATGTAAGAAGCTGGAACCAGAGAATTTTAGCATTTTTTCTTAAAAATAATTTTAAAAAAGACTTAAAACAGGTATGACTTAAAATCTCTCTGTGTATTGTATATTTGTATTTTATGACATATATTGTTTATTATAAATGTATAATTTTAAATGTTATATTTTGTATGGCCTCTCATGTAAAGAGTTGCTTCAATAGCCTAAAGCACAACAAAAACAGTGTTAACACCATTATTTAATGATGTATTATTGTTGACGATTTATTATTATGATTGATGATTAAGATTGATCATGATGATGATTGTATTATTATTATTGTTGATTATTGTATTGAATGTGGGTTTTTTTACATTTAAGTATGTACATTTACCCTGTGCAAAAACCTAAGAAAGTATATTTAAAAAGTAAAAAAAAGACTCAAAACGATTAGTAGATAGATAGTTGTAGATTAATTTGTCAATCAACTAATCAATTAATCGAGTAAACAAAACAAGCAGTTTGAAGGCCTCACCTTGAGCTCTGAAACTGTGATGGCCATGTTTCATTATTTTCTGACATTTTATCTACAAATTGATTAATTGAGATAATCGGCAGATCAGTCGTTAATGAAAATAATTGATAGTTGCCTCCCTAATGTGAGACAAATTGGGTAAAATACTTCTAAATTACAAATATCAGCATGCTTTCATTTACTTTGCACTTCAGTATGTGACTATTATGTGACGCATGGTTTTGTATTTGTTAGCAGATATATTGGCACCATGTTTTTTTTGTCCATATTTCCCAGCGCTGTCTGTACATGAAGGATGAGCGGATGATGAGACTAACTGGAGTGTTGTGATGTTGTGGCAGGTTGAAGTTCCCGTCAGACTTGGAGGAGTTGAGGGAACTGGCTGAGCTGCTGCAGTTTTACAAGACAGAGCACACTGGATATGTCCTTCTACTCTTCTGTAGTGCTTATCTCTACAAGCAGTCCTTTGCCATTCCTGGATCCTCGTTCCTGGTACGTTTAAAAATAGCTTCAAATGTTCTCTGTACTGATGCTGGATGACAAGGGGGACGTTGTGACCGAGTGAACAAATGGTGTGTGTTAAAATACGATTAAAAGTAAATCTTTGGATTTTAGTGGATAAGAATTGGGACGTGGACATTGGAACATGTCTGACTATATGTGACAGAGAAAAGAGACATGGTTTAAAATTTTCCAAGAACAAAACCGCTTGCAGGAAAATAGGCCTGCATGTCATGTGTGGCTTGGGACTTTTCTTTAAATATTCAACTAGTGCAACAAACAAAGGGATGTCAGACTTGCCTTTTTGTGTCCGTCATACAGGACTTTGTCAAGAAATCGTGACTCACATTAGTTTTATACTTTCTACCATCTGTACTGTTGAGTGTGTCACACCGAGACGAGACCTCAACCACACACCACATGCAGGTTAAAGTGGTAAAATCTTACCCTTAAAATCACTGTTAGATCAGAGTGTTTCTCTCCTTTCACAGGTAGAGATACAGTAGATCTGAGATGATTATTACAAACATATTGATGATGTCTTGTAACGCAGGCTTCTCATTGTGCAGAACATTCTCGCAGGAGCTATATTTGGACCGTATGAAGGACTGCTGCTTGCCTGTGTGCTCACCACTGTGGGCTCCACCATGTGCTACCTTTTGTCCCAGGCCTTTGGAAAACACTACATCGTTAACCTCTTCCCTGATAAAGTCTCCATGCTGCAGAGAAAGGTACGTTTTCTTGTAAAGAGAACATATTCAAGGCAACAAATATTGAAAGTGTTTGTATGAAATCATATTTGACAGCAGGGAAACTTGTAGAGAACTGCACAAATCTCAACATTCAACTGTTGCTTTAAGGGGCAAATATCTTCTGCATAAATGATAGAAAGGAAGAAGATCTGCACACTGTTGACATATAAATATAAATACAAGAAGCCTACGCATCTTCACTTTACTTGATACTTACAATTTACGTACATAATACTTCCAAAGTGCAAATAGTGCACAAATTTTTTAGTTTTATAACCATCATTGGTGTTTAATAAAAGTCTAGAATTAAAATAAAATTATTAAATGTAATCCACTGTTAAATACATCTCATTACTGCAAGGTAGGGCTGCAACTAATCTGACAATTAATTCCCCATTAATCAATTAGTCATTCAGTCTATGAAATGTCAGAAAATGGTGAAAAATGTCAATCACTGTTTGCCAAAGCCAAAGTCCTCAAATGTCTTGTTTTGTCCAAAACCCATAGATCTTAAGTTTACTATCATAGAAGACTAAAGAAACCAGTAAATATTCACATTTGAGAATCTGGAATAAAAAAATTTTGTATTATTCTTTTAGAAAATTACTCAAAATGATTAATCGATTATCAAAATTGTTGCCAAATCATTTTCTGTCAGTCAACTTCTTGATGAATTGACTAATCGTTGCAGCTCTATAACAATACATACAAAACAGAATCCTTTGTCTTAACAGCTGCAATCATCAGTCATCTAGAAAACTTTTCATGCAAAATGTAATTGGATTTTCCACTCAAAAATTCTCCACCGACAGAGGAGGATTTATCTTTGCAATGCTTTTTTTAAAATCCCTTTACATAAGTTGTGTAAACCTCACAACCTTTAAGAGGAAATGTGACACTTACTTGAACAGGAGGCGATGCTACGTACTGACAATGAATCTGAGTCAAAACTAAATGCTTCCAACGAGTATTCAGAGTTATTTTTTCCAGACATCACACGTGATTATCATTTGTAAGTAAATCTAAAGTGAAAACAGGTTTTTTTTGCAGTGTTATTCATCAAAAATGGATCCGATTCTTCTCCAACTATAACAACATCAAATGATGATTCCTGTTGATGAGCTACACAGCCTGTTGTTATTGTGGTTGCTGTCATTTGACACTGGATTTCTTTTTTTATTACAATATCAGAAACCGATGTGACAGAACATCTCGTCTGACATCTAACGTCTCGCTCTCTCTCTCTTTCTCAGGTGGAGGAGAACCAGGACTGTCTGTTCTTCTTCCTGCTCTTCTTGAGATTCTTTCCAATGACTCCCAACTGGTTTCTGAACATGTCTGCTCCGATTGTAAACATCCCCATCACCTTCTTCTTCTGCTCAGTCTTCATTGGTGAGCACATGCAGACACCCTCTCCACATTCATCATACTGTACAACATGTAGTCACTCTGCCTGACAAATAATGTAAACAATAAATGAAGTAACTGAATCCAATCTGTACTAAAGTTTGGTCATAATAGGTTGCATGACAATTACTAATTATTTAATATTCGTCATCCCCCTGCACTCTTTATATATTTGTCTCATTCCAGTTAGTTTCAATGTGTGACTGTGAGATTTGTTGATTCAGTTTGTCTGTGTTGTGTCTGTGATCTGTTGACAAGAGTTTTGAGTCTGTTCTTGATATATTTTTGACAGTAATTTTGCATTTTTTCTAACGGTGCACCTGCAGTTTGGGCAAAGATGATTTAGACTGTGGAGTTTTGTTAGTTGTTGCTTTTAAACTCACACATCAGTGTCCAGATTATAGATAAAAAATGCTGTTATTTAGGATATATCCTACTTCATTTTCCTCCAGACCGAAACTTTTTTATTCATTATTTTGTCATTTTTCACAAATTGTCAGAAAATCACAGAAAACCCAGGCACCCTGGTGTGAATTAAGAACCACAACATGCAGCTGGAGACCTTTGTTGCACGTTTGTTTTCATCTCTCTGCTGTCAGCTACCAAATAATGTAAAATGTTCCAAAACAGAAAAGAAAATCACTGAAAGCAGATATGCATCCATCAGTTCAAACAAGAATACCAAAGCAGTTTTCTCAGCACTGCAAATAACGTTTCCTATCATGTGTCTCTGCAGTTTGTTCATGATTTGCTCTGTTTTCTATCTGCTTTCACAGGCCTCCTTCCCTACAACTTCATCTGTGTCCAGACGGGCGTCATGCTGTCCGAGGTGTCGTCGCTTGATGACCTGTTCTCCTGGGAGCGGCTGCTGCAGCTGCTGGCCATCGCCTGCATGGCTCTGCTGCCCGGTGCCCTCATCCGCCGTTACAGTCAGCGGCGTCTGAAACTGGATGCGCCATTGCAGAATGGACTCGCCACAAATAAGAAGATCCAGTAATCAGTTCTGGGAATGAGTTTGCTTCCTGGCGCTTCGATGCCCTCAAAGTGATTGTCTTTTAAAGTGCGACTCTTCGGAAAACCTTTGTGCACACACGTGTGTCAAGGTCACTTTTATTTGAAGTGCTTTACTTCTCTGGAGTTGGAAAGGGATCACAGCTTTTAGAAAAACGGCACCGTGATATTGGAAGCTGAGTTTTTTTTGTTGTTTTTTTTTTTTTTTACCAAATGTTATTGTGTGCCACAACGTGTGAGCACATCATATACAGAATATGTATATAGATGTATGAATGTACAGTAATCATGGAGAGAGAGAGGGAAGGATTTTAAGGAAACTTTGCTCCTGCATGTGTGTGACACAGTGTGAGTTCTGCTTCGATCTAAACAAGTGTTTTAAGTGCCTGTTAAGCAGTTTTGGACTATTTCAAACTTCTACCTCAAACATGAACAAGTGGAAACATTAATGTAAATGTTCAGGTTCAGATGATTGTTTTGTTGGGTTTGTGTTAATTATTTGTAACTAAAATACTTGTGTTTGTGTATATACTATACAACTTAAAAGTTGTATTTTTCTTGCTTTATGAAGGTACGACAAAATCGCTATATAATACTGACAATCACATTTTCCAACTTCAGTATAAATTGTAATACAGTGTTTAGGGCAGTTTTTTTTTACTGTTTTTCAAGAGTTTGGACAAGTTGTGAAATTTAGAGACCAGTATTTGCACTCATAAGACCTGAGTGCCATGTTGAAGAGTTATTTTGAGTAATTAATTAAATTATGTCATGATTTCATGCTATCTAATGAGCTGGATTCTTATTTGAAAGTGAATGTGCAGTAAATTCAGTCAGCGTGAAGCTTCCGTTAAATCAAGCCTGAAGTTTTTGCTGTCTCTTTCATGAGCTTTTTGTACAGTAATCTGGTCCAACAGCATCTACGCTGCATTAAGTTTTTGTTTTTTTTTCTTTTGGGTCAAGATGTGTATTGTCATGTAAGCGTTCTGTTTAATCAGAGATTAAATTAAATTATTTGAAGTACTTTAATACACAGTGACATTTGTGGTGTGTCAGATCACAGATGATTTGGCACCTTTATTCCGGAGGTGAAAAAAAAACAATTTTGAAGTAATAAAACAACAGAAAACACGTGAAAATCAGCATTTTCTTTCAAATTTTCTTTATTGCTCAGATCCAGGTTGCTCAGCAATACAGTTCACTCACAACTCAAAACAACAGCATGGCTGTAACCAGAAAAGGCATGGATCCACGAGATATATTGAACACGGATCGTATGTCTGTCCAGCGCACAGTCACCAATTACCTTGAGGTGTTTGGGACCTTTTGGCCCACATGGGAAACTTTAGGGTCGTGACCTACTGAGGAAACAAAAGGAATCCCCCAAATGGTGAAATGTTGTTAATAAATGGATCCATGTAAAACCACTACTGAAAGTCTAGTGCTATATGAAGTGTAGTACATACTGGATCACCTAAAACAGTCTCATGCAATGATTTGTGTTTTCTCATTTAACAAGACGGGACAAAAACACTGCTGTGGTTCTGCATACATCTGACCAGACTTTACTAAATCCTTCCTCAGCTAATCCATATTTTTTGGATGGTTGTTGAATGCCCTCTTTTCTGTTCAGTCCCAAAGGCAGAACAAGTTTTATCCGCTTTTTTTTTCCAGACCTGGATACTCTGTCATCCCTCCTTCTTTGCATGTCACAAATTCTTATATTTTATTTGCACCATTCTGATTCCTGAATCTGTTCAAAAATCCTAGCTAGCATATTTTAAAACCACAATTTAACAGCTAGTATTGGTAGTGATCTAAGAGGAATGAATATTAAAGCAAAGAATCCCAGCTACGACTCCAGACTACATTATTAAATCAGTGTAAATGACGAGAAAAACCAGATCAACAGAAAACAAAATAAAGCCTAAACTATCCAACCACCATGTGATATGACTAACAACACTCGTACACCCTCAGTGATGTGTGTAATTGTGGTTTTCGGGTACTGAATATTAACACCTAGCAACACCCCACAAAACTTAGAAACACCAATCCTTGGAAGTAAAAAAAGAAAAAAAAAAACTATCATCTTGACAAGTTTCGCCTCAGACTTACAGATGTCTCAACAACCAGGATGCTCTGCTTACAACACCACCACGATGAAAACGAACATCTTGAACCAGCTAGAGGGAAACCTGCACTTAAAGGACCAGAGTGTAGGATTTAGTGGCATCTAGTGGTGAGGTTGCAGATTGCAGCAAAATGAATAACCCTCCCCTTCCAAGCACGTAGGAGAACCTACGTTGGCTGCAAAACTCACAAAAAACACGAAAGGCCCTCTCTTGAGCGACTGATTGATTGATTGATTTGTCTGTTCTGGGCCACTGTAGAAACATGGTGGTGCAACATGGCGGCTTCTGTGGAAGAGGACCTGCTCCATGGGTACATTATAAGAGCTGGAAACGGCATCGCCGCTCAGTGTTGCAGCCAATTTTTCCAAGTGGCCACTGCGAAAAAAATCCCCCTGCAGCCCAAAAAGCATTTTCCCCATAGACCACCATTGTAAAAGAGACGTCTGCAAAACTGTTGACAGGACATCTTGAACTGCAAACAAGGTCAATTATGACTTTCTATTATAAATTTTTGATCCATGGAGGTTTTATATTTGTAAAACTTTCCTCGAGATGAGAAAAGTGATATAAAAATCCATGACGTAACAATGTAACAGACCACAATGTAAAGTCTATGGGCCGAGGGGGAACTCAAGGGTGGGACCAGCAGGGGAAACACTACTGCACATGTTCAGTGGGCCGCATATCCCCGGAAGTAAACCTGGAAACCAGAAACTATTCTTAAACAATTCTTATTGGACTGAATAGGCGCCATTTTCGGTCCGGTATCCAGCTCTTATAATACATCCATTACCCGCTCCCCTCTGTAGATGTAAGGGGCTCATTCTAAGGTAACAAAAACACAACAATTCTTATTTTAAGGTGATTATACATTAATTAACACATACTTATGAATATTATATTCCATTTCCCGCCACAACCGTTCCGAAGATGCCACTAAATTCTACACACCGCACCTTTAAAGAGCCAAAAACACAAGAGAGACAGAGGTCTGAAGAGTCCTCCGCAATGCAAGAAAAGAGCGTCAACTTCAAAACTGCTCTAGAAACTACTGCTGACAGTCAAACAAACCATGAGTGAAAAGCTGTTTTCTCCGAGACATGTCCTACTACGGCGAAGCAGACCACCACAGGAGTCATGCGTTGCGAGTAGAAGCACCGTACTGCATTCATGTGGGTAAGGTCAGGGTATTGATCAGGTCTGGTGAGCGATCATCAGTATGAGGTACTGTACTGGCTGTGGGGAGGCTTGTTTAAACAGCCTCAGGCATTGTGTGAGTTTGAGAGACCTTTTATGTTTTTTTATTTTAGCACTGCTAGTCTGTGTTCACTGGGACAAAAATGATCTGCCTCATCTTATGACACAAGTCTGCCCTCCAAAAGGTTAACAAAAAAAAAAAAAAAAATCAGCTCTCAACAGTTAAAAAAACTCCAAAGACAAACACTAACTTTCACTAGATCATTCATTTATTTAATTCTTTTGCCCTACATCAGTTTTAGTAACTAAAGTCAGCCTTTGATTCTGAGAGGTAATTCTGAAATGTACAGCACAACAAAAAGAAAAATTCAAAATCGGTAGATCGATGAGAAAACCACTTAGAGAGTCAGTTTTTGAGGGAAGCTGTGACCACTCTAAACTTCTCTCAAAGTCTCTCTCACGATGCAGGTGCAGACTGATAAGTGTTATAGCGAGACAGAGAATGATGCATTTATGTGTGACTCTATTGTACATGTTTACAGATATACAGTTATCTTGTCGTACACAGTGACATTTCATCGACTAGAGTTGTTCTACATTCTACACAGAAGACTAGGGTTTTACACCATGTTCAAGAGTCCTGTCAGTGTATTTTTGCAGCTTTGTGTTTTCTTCAAATCAACCCCAGAGTATGCTGTTATCAAATAGAGCTGGTAAGATAGGGTTGGATTGTTACAAAAATTCCTTTTTCACAAGTGAATAAACTTCATTGTTTTGTTTTTTTTTGTTTGTTTTTTTTGTTTTTTTTTTTTAAGTCTCAAAAAACCTGGAGGTACAGTCGGGAAAAACAGGAGGTACAGTTGGTTAGTTTCTGTTTCTATCAGCTGATTTATATTGTTTTCTTTCTTTGATTGGTGAAATCAGTACACAACATCCTCATTCAGAACCACTTCGGGCAGGTATGTACCCCTTAGATCCTGCTCTTCATTCCTTTCTAGCAAAAAATCGATTTGGAAAAATCCTTTGACGTGTATCATTAAGAGGTTGTATGGCGTCCAGGCAAAGACAGTCCAACAGAGTTGACTACGGTTTACAAAGTTTCACTTGTCGGCTGGACCTGAAGAGTTTAGAGATTACTGTAGATTCTCTTGTTCTTTTTTTCATTAAAAAAGAAAATTAAAAACGCTCAAAATGATCAGTTAACAAGGCATACAAAATGTGGAAAAAGGGGAAATGAAAGATTGGACTGAGGTACCCTGAAGCCTGAGGTAGATCACAATACTGACATGCGCACTGTTCACATCCTGACCAAAGTTAACGCGGTGGTTCACTTTACTGTTCTCCCATTTTTTCAGGTTTTTATTTATATTATTATTCATAGTCTAGTTTTCAAGAAAATAAACACTTCCCTTCAAAATAATATGGCAGTGTCCCACTGAGGAAAAAAAGAAAAGGACTTTGTTTTCTTTTGTTTCTTATCAATAGCTCTCATCACAAAATAGGAAAAAAATAGATTCATAAATATTACTCTCTCTTTTTATATATATATATACACACACACATGCGCACACGCACACACACATACACACACGCGCGGAGGAAGCTGTGCGTGTTGGCAATAACCTTGCGTCTGGAAGATGAAGCTGATGGGTTCGATGTCTTGATAGGTGACGAAATAAGGCAACAAGCTTCCATGGTCTCCAAAGTAAAGCACAAAGGGGACACCAGGACCTGCGTGTCCAGCGTACTCGCACAGCAGTCGGCCAGCTCGCAAAATAAACGAACGAAAACAAAAGCGTTAAAGTAAAAGGAGAAAAAAAAAAAAAGAAGCGAGAGTGAGAATGACAATCTGTGTGTGTCTGTGCCGCTGGCCTGGCCTGCTGGACACGGCAGGTGGGGGGGTGGGGGGGATTTTTTTTTTTTTTTTTTTTCTAAAAGGCTGCATATCGTACATTCACAGCTGTCATGTCAAGCCGTTTTAGAAAGCTCCCTGACAAGAGAGGGTTAAAGCCAAACGCGGCTGCGGTCACGTTTGTGGTTGTGTGTGTACCACAGGTCATACAGTGCCTCCCCATAAACTCCCACCCTATATCTAATTTTTCCTCACTGCCACTCCATAGGTATGCACTCTCCCTCCCTCCCCTCCCCTCCCCAACCCACTAACCGGGCCCTCGCCTCACATTTTGTTTTCGCCCTCGTGACGTCCTCGTAAGGCTGAGCGTGTGGCGGTGCACATTCAAAATACCTGTCAACAAGCAAAGATGCACCGATTGTTTGCTTTTAAGACGTCAATTTGCTCTGATCGTTGAGGAGGATGTCTTTTGACACGTCCTTTTGATTTTTTTTTTTTTTATCATCAGGACAATAAGCATGAATGTAGATACAGTCTACTCTACAGCATGGGAGAGTGATACCCAAAAAAAAAAAAAAAAATCCCTCTGTTGCATTTAACTTCTGTTGAGCACAAGTGGCAGTCAGTTCAACGTTATCAAAAGGCTAAAAAGGAAAAAAAAAAGAAAAAAAAAAGTGTTTCTTGACGACAAATATTTTTATCCTATTAAAAATAACATTATGATTGATGAGAGAGAGTGATGAGAACGTGATAGCAGAAATTAGCAGAAAAGAAAGAAAAAAAAGTGTAGCATCAGATATGAATGGTGCGAAACATTTCATAGGGACGTTATCTTTTGCGTTGGCACACACACAGGCTTGTTACAAAAATTCAGAACCATTCACCATATTACTAACGGTGGGGAGGAGGGGGGGGAGGGGTGCTCGTTTTGATTTCAGTGACCTAAAATATGAACAAATGAGGGAAACCGCTGTATGTGGCTGCTGCAGCCCGATCGATCTCTGGAACAAGCAAAATATTAAAAACAACACCAAGACTTACTGTTATTTTGATAGACAAATAACAGTTCATACTGTCAGTGTGTATCAATATACTTTTCTACCCTGTATTAATACTGCTAAGGATATTTAATCAAACTCTTGTGAGAGAAGGCGTCCATTGTAACTCACTCTTGCTCTAACCCAAAGTATGAATCACAATGCCTCACCTACGCTCGTGTTAATACAGTTGCTTTTTCTGTTAGGCCTATGTTAGTCCAACTAAAGAGATAACGTTATGCAGGGCGACATACTACTTCCTGTTTTACCTTTTTAACTGTGAAGACAACAGTTCCCAAATTCTCTGCCATTTCAACTTTTCTTGATTTTTTTTTTGTTGTTGTTTTTTTTAATTGTTTTGGTCTTTTTTTGTCTGTTTTTGCAGTTATATCAGTACGGTTTCTCCCACTCTATCTGCTCTCACAGGGCTGGCAGTGCACACAATGCCCTCAGCCTTTGGCTCTCACTTGTTTCCCCCCTCGTGAAGTTCTTTGGTTTTGATCCCGGTGCTGCTGGTCTGCCCTGCATGTCCCCCTTGGCCTTGGCCTTTGTCTGGGTAGGTCTCTGTCCGTTTGGGAGGGCTACATTCATTGGCTGGCGCCCACTGGAGCCACCCCGCTGGTCACTTGGAGTGGTGCGGTGACACGGCGGCGCCCTGCTGGTGCTTCTGTTCCTGTTGTTTGACCTGCTGAATGATCTCCCGGATCTTCCTCTGTGCAGTCTGTTGGAAAGACGTCACATGCAGGATGAGGTGTTAACTGAGACATGACAAGATGTCCATATGAAAATAACAGCAAGTTGATAAAGTACAGTACAATAAAAGGGAAAGCAGCTCCACAATGCTTAAAAATAGCAAACAAATATAATGAGCTCTAGTTGAATTTAAACTGTCATCAATTTCTTAAGGTTTTGTCAAAAATACTCCTAGTGTAAGTAAGATTAATGGGATCTGTAGTTGTTGAATGCTGACAAAATAATTGTTGATGGGTATGTTCATGATTTTAAAACATTAATCAGGTCATACATACAGTACTGTGCAAAAGTTTTAGATACTTTAGATGTTTAGATTCTTATCTATTATGCAATACCATCAGGGAGGCGTCTGAAAGGCCCCAAATTTATTCTGCAGCATGACAACGACCCCAAACATACAGTCAGAGTCATAAAAACCATCTTCAGTGACAAGAAGAACAAGGAGTCCTGCAAAAGATGGGACGCCCCCCACAGAGCCTTGATCTCAACATCATGGAGTCAGTCTGGGATTACATGAAGAGACAGAAGCAGCTGAGACACCTGAATCCACAGAACAGCTGAAACAAATTCTCCAAGATGCTTTGAACAACCGACCTGACAAGTACCTTGAAAAACTGTGTGCAGGTGTACCGAGGAGAGCCTGTGTTGTTTTAAAGGCAAAGCATGGTCACATCAGATTGGCATTGATTTCATTAAGGTTTCTTGTCTTTCGTGCAATTTGTATGAAGTTAACTGATAAATAAAAAACTATTAATGGAATTATTTTTGAGAGCATCCTCACTTTACATTTAGCGTTACTTTTGCACAGTACTGTACGTATATTGAGGTATAAGTGATGGACGGTGGACAAAATGAACAGTGTAAAAATTTGTTCCACAGTTTATCTGAAGCTAATATAAGACTTAACAGTTTGGGTTATACAAATTAAGTTGATATTTTCCAAAGTTACAGTTGTTTTTAATACAAAATTCCCTTTTTTCATTACTGTCCCTGCACTGAAGCTCAACAAGGAAACACAAAGAGTGAATTTCATACAAAAAAGACTGTTACTTTGTAAGATAACCTCTTTATTTGTCCGAATGAGATTCATAGTAGCTTCATATTTTGACGACCCGCTGATACCAGTCAGTTCAGTAGCAGATACGCAATGAGAAAAGAAAGCTCCTGTTTCATGATTCAGCTTTTGACAACCATCGATGAAGGATGAAAGAAACGATGAAAGAAACCCCTTCTGTGGCCTTGGTGTATTATAGTAATAGTAAAGTACATGTGTCACCTTCAAAGCTGCCATTAAACACACACCTAAACATACTTTTACCTCAAAATGGTAAATAAATACATAAATAATTATTTAGTCTTTAGAGCATGTACACCTATGGTACACAGACAAAGGTGATTTCAATTATTCTGTCTGATTAGACCTTTTCTCAGGTGTGCGGGTGTGCGCAGGCCGTGCATGATTGTCACTTTTGTGTTAGTTTTGTTGCAGCTGTAATTTTTACACCTTTATCATTGTTATTAGTACACGAGGCCCAGTGAACTCACATAATTATCATAAATCCACCCAGCTTCAACCTGAGCAGAGGTCTAATTAGCCAAAATAACCCCTGTGGAGGTTTGCAGGGCCTTTAACTGAGTAACGTCAAACATTTACATTTAATTACTTATTTTGCTCTTTTCATTCAGTTTTTTTTTATTTATCTTTCAGTTGATTATCATCTCGTATACATTTAGTGATAGTAGATACTGTATGCAACAGTTAGTTTTGGTTTCAGTTTAAATGTATTATGCATAGCCATGGTACGCTCACACAGGCGTTTTTTGATGATTAAGCTTCTTCTCAGGTCCACCCTGTGGGTGTGTATAGACAACGCATAACTGACATCCTCCTGACTCTCGTGTTGACGCAATTCAAAACTAAACTGTCTCAGTGGAGTACGCTGAAATCAGCTATAATGTCAACTGATAAATAAAATTGGATGAAAGAGTGCAGAATCGCTTTGACAGCCAAAATGAGCAAAGACACAAAACACAAACCAAACAAAAGTGAGCAACAGTCACAAGTGAGGCACATACATAGCTGCTCAATTAAGAGTTGTTTTGAAATGCATAATTTGCACATTAACAATGTCACCCTCGTCAAACTAATCATCCAAAAATAACCAACAACAACTGTGTGTTTTGCATACCTGGCTGGCAAAGAAATGCCCACTGATTTTCACAAAGACCTCGTCGTTCTCGTCTGGAGTTTGGTCCCGCGGTACGATGACCTCAGCGCTCGTAAGGTTTTGCAGCTCGTTCACCTGGAAAACAAACCAGTCCAGAGGTCATCGTGTTGTTCTGCATTTCACCTCCAGCCTGACTTCTAAAACACACTGACATCACTTGTAAAAGGTATCAAATTACAGTAAACAAGGTACTATTTGATGTACAGTGTGGAGCACTTTTACTGATATTTATTGCGCTTGTGTTAAAATCTCTGTATATAATTATAAATAGTAGCTCATCTCAGTAAAAGGTTTCTAGTTTAAAAAAGAAAATGTCGTTAAAACTGATATTTTCCAAAAGAACAGAGTTCAGACTACAGTAGGTGGGAAGTGGAAATGTAAAAATAAATTGCACAAAGAACAGGTTTCTCTCCTTGCTGACTAATTTTTTTACCTTTGACCAAACACATCTAATTATTATGGAGATGTAAAATTGCCCCTTTTGATGTAAAAAGTATCTGTTTATGTCAGAATAAAATAACAGACTTTCAAAATTACTCCCAAAAGACTTCCGACCTTAACCGTAATTCAGTTCATTTTCTCTCCTGTGCATCAACTCACCGTCTTGCCGCCTTTACCGATGACCCTGCCAGCTGCAGTCGAGGGAACCTTGATGTGCGTCTCCAGTTTGACCTCTTCCTTCGCTGAGAAGAAGTTCTCCTCTTTCAGCTTTCCAAATATCCGACCTTGGGCCTGGAATACAGAGGAGGGTATGAGGCAAGGAGAGACTGGGGAAAATGGGGATACACAATGATCCACTGCTGTTTACTAGAATACAGAACGGATGATTTTTGAAAAGATGTTTATGAATTTCAAGCAGCAATTTCATCCTCAAAAATGTATGAATACAATTTCAGTATAAAACTGTCATTTTTAACAAACATTCATGCGCACATTCATGGTATTTTTACCTTAAACTGAGCCTCTGGGGTTCCAGTAATGATAACCATCCTCTCAGTAACATCTGGGCTCTCAGCTGGGGCGATCTGACATACACACAGAGAGGAGTTATGGAGACAAATAAGGACAACATTTGGTCGAAAGCTGTTGAGCTTGTTCTGTTGTAATGCATTTAACGGCTGCATCATCTGAGAAGCCAGCAAATTCTTAAAACGCCTTAAATTACGTTACAAAAAACCACTGACCAGCTGTCCCACCTCCCTAGATGGACCATGAATAACCTCCGGTGTGGTCTGCCAACTTGATAACTTCACCTTAACGCTCGATTTGAGGCTTTGAAAAATGCATTTAACCCGTATTTGTGGACTCAACCCTACAAGTTGATCAGAGAGGGTTTGACCACCTCCTTCCCCTTCTCGCTGAAGTGAGCACTTTACTGACACACGCTGACAAACCCACCTTAATGGAAGCTCCAGCAAAGTGGGCAAGTTGTTTGATGTGCTGGCCCTTCTTGCCAATCAGAGCTCCGACTGCCTGAGTTGGAATAAAGAGGTAGACGACCTCCTGTTCTGGAGCCTGTTGCTAAAAAAACACACACACACAAAAAAAATCAACATAACCACACAGTAAAAAGATGTTTTACTACACTTTTACTCTACTGCTGACGGTGGCAAACATGCATGCACTGACAACAGAACAGACACAAACACTTGATTTAACTTGTCAGATACTTGAAGAGCAGCCGAGAACGATGACACCACATGCAAGCAAAGCTAAATTGAACTCTCTTCGAGGGTTTGCGCTTTGGGTAAACATCCCACTTTGGCTGCGTCTGAATGGAATATTTCCTATTAGGGCCAATGGTTGCCCTGTGTTTTTGTTTTTCTTAGCATGGTAACACTCATGTACTTGAGGTTTATAAAGTGAATTTTTACGAGCCACAGGACAACTCTAGGCTGAAAAGTCCCCATCCAGAAATATTTGTGGTGTTCTGGTGAATGGGTGATGGTACGCAGGAATGTTCGACTCACTGTCCAACGCTAGACGCTGACTGAGAGGTTGTCATGGTCTGTTATTTATGTCTCCCTCTCTATTAGTCTTATATCTTTTCGCAGGAGTCTTGTAGGAGTTCTCCCTTGCCACACACAGGGAAGATAACTTTTCCTAAGCTTGTGTGGAAAAAAACATGGCTTTCAAATTGCCCTCTACTATTCAAAATAATCATCTAGCAACACAAAACACAAGAAGTGAGCAGGAGAGTCTCCAATCACCACGGCAACATTGACTGTAGTGCAGATTTAAGGGAACATACTGAGTGCTGGTGGGGGATGGCACTTGCTGGAGGAACCCCGTACAGGCCACTGAGATGTGAAGAGTGACTCTGAAAGTGAAGTGACAAGCAGACCGATCAGATGGCGCTCATACTAACACACATTCATTCACACACGCACGTACACAACTGGAGCTCCTATTAGGGGAATTTCAGGGCATAAACTCTGAGTGAATCACACTCTAACTTTCTTGACTAGGAAGCACGCAAATACATTCTCACACTGTGTCTCACACCACTTTGGCTTGCCTCAGGCTATGAGTGGAGACTTTGATTTACAGACAAACTGACTCATCTCTGGAGAAGATGGGGGAATTCTGGTTGTTTCAAACTGTGTGTAACATCATGCAAGAAGTCATCACACTATTGTTTTTTCAAAAAGCATTTCAGGGGCACCCGGTTTACTATGTGTTGGAAACAAATTGCTTTATCAAGTCAAAACTAATTCCTTCAGGGATTGTGCGTTGCTTTGCTGGGTGAATAAAACCAACACTCGACTTCCAAATGAGGTATTCTTTATCTTTTTTCCCTCTCACCTTTTATGGTTGTGTGTGCAGAGGTCGTGTGTGAAAAAGGAGCGTGTACTCACTAAGAATGGGTTGTATCCTGCTGGTGCCACAGGGGTCACTGCACCGCGTGGTCCAGCAGCAGGGGGCAGCACCGGCAGACCAGAGGAGAAGATGCCCAGAGCGTTCAGGTTCAAGCCTGGGATAAGGTTGGCCTGTTGCTGTTGAGGAGAGACAGATTTTAGTTACGAGCTGAAAACTACAAGAAAAGTGGGGAAGACTTCATGACAAACTATAGAGATAAATTAGACACAGCAGTGGATTAGTTTAAACTGATTTTAAAATGGGTTTTACATCCACAGGCATCCATGAGTTATCCTTTCTGTTGCAAGAGGACGCTGACTACTATAGTTTTATCTGCAGTGAGCTCAACTTCTACCGCTGATAAGAAGTGAAGAGTAAATGCGGAAAAAAACGCATCACTCCTTCTAGGTGAGCATATTCTTTTTTACTTCTTTTTTAAAAAAAAATAAAAAACACCCTAAGGGCCTTAATTCTTTAACTGTCCTTTATTTAATCTGACAGCAAACTGAGGTCACAGAAACAAACATAAATCTTGCTTTTAATGTTTTCCTCTTACATCACCTTCAAGGAGAGAAGAGAAATGAATGTGTCCGAATAAATTTAAGGTGAAAAGCTGCAGCCATTCAACTCAATCAAGAAAATACACCAAACATTCTCTAGTTTCCAGTTTATCAGATGTTTTTGTTATGTTGAATTGAAAATATTCGGGTTTTGGATTCTTACTCAGACAACACAAGTCTTTAAGAGGCATTTTTCATCTTTTTCTAATATTTTATAGACCAAATTTTTGATCAATTTATCAAGAAAATAATCCATAGATAATGAAAATGAGTTGTAGCCCTAGTTAGGTGAGTAGATCCTTTACTACTGAACCTCTAACTGCATTATTTATACTTGTGTGTGTGCTGTGTATGTGCATGACAAAAATATTTCAGTCAGCTATTCTGGTTTTCATGGCCGACAACACGCTGTCTCCTTTCACTTCCTTGTTACTTTTCAAAGTTTTGTGTAATGTCCACGGTGTCACGCTAGATGGCCCTAACCGCTTACTGTGTAGACACACGGTCCCAACAGGTGCCAGGACCGCTCACACCAGCCAGCACAATTTGACTGCATGCTGTGTGATACCTCTTGATGATTATTTCCAAGCCGGCATTCGGATCGACGAAAATTAGGGAGAAAATTGGCAGCGTGCATGCAATTAACGGAGAATAAGCGGTTGTAGTCTGAGAAGCGACAGTGATTCTGAATCTCATCTGTGTGTCACTGCGACGGAGAGCGTGCGGTGTGTGATATCGTCACTATCTCTCCTCCTCTGAAGTTGACCTCTCTGGCTGCGGCACCGGTGATGTCATCAGGGCAGTGTGAAAGAGGAGCTGGGTGAGGGAGCAGCCTACAGATATCAGACGGATGCTGGGAAACGCAGTGTGTTACAGCAGACACACAGCGGGGGGGAAGTGAGTGTGAGTCAGAGGCTCTGTGAAACAGGCACACACGTACGCAGACACGCAGTGCTCACACACTCGAGTCACTGATGAGCTATTTGGTGATTGTTTACTGTTATCCATTTACTAAGCACACAACAACCGGTATTACTAATGCTGGTCGTGATATGTGTGAATGGGAGGGCGATATCATCCTCCTGTGTATCATCACTCCACTCTGTTGTTCACCTGTCAGTCTATGTGAGTCAACCTGAGATCATTACCCTAAACACACACACACAAACACACACAGATGAGACTTTTAAAAGGCCTGCAGATGGTAACCTTTGAGTTCGGCTTACATTTATAGCAGCAATGTCATTCTCGTAGGCTTCCCTCAGTTTCTTCATGATCTCCGCCTCGGCTTTACAACACGCCTCCAAGCTGCCCTTCACCGTGATGGTCCTCTCAGGGTTGTAAATGGTTAAGTCTTGTAACCTGCAAGGGAGATCACACACAAACACACACACACACACACACAAATAAGTACTCCCATTATGCAAATACAAACACAGAGAACAGGCACAGTCATATTCTGCTCACATATTTTCTCAGAAGGGCAGCAGATTTTAATTGGATTTCCTGTGTTTGTGCTTATCTCACTCAAGTGTTACTGTAGGTTGTATCATTGCTGTCAAAGCTGACGGTAAAATTATTTTCTTAGGAAATCAGAAAAACCATCTGCTGATGACAGAATTCTGGTAATTTAGTATTACACTTCCATAAAGTTTAACAACTCACAATAAAAGAGAGAGAGTGGTCAAAATCCTGACTTTAAGCTCTCTAGTATGAGTCAAGCTCAAAAAAGCCTGGATCCTACACTTCCCATAATGCAACTCAATGGCATCTTTCATTAGACCCTCCCTTCCTGGTTCTTTTAAACTCCACACCTCCAATTTGTAACACGGGCTTTCCGGGAAAAAAAAAAAAAAAGTCTCCAAGACCAAATTTAGATAAACCAGATGACATCATCAGGATTATTTCCTCAGACTTGACAAAGTCTTCTCCAGAGCCGCAGAAGAAATTTCACAACCACTAACCGTGATGAAGGTCAAGATGCAACACAGTGATGTGCATACACAGATAAAATGGAGTCACATATCCTTGCCTATTATTTTCTGAATAGAAAAACTAGGGTAAAAGAGCCAATAGAGTGTAAAAACACTGCTGCAAAACATTTAGCTTGATCTCTTTATTTTGTGTAACAGCTGAATCACAGCTCAATCTCTCTGGATTTAACCACAGTTAGGTACAAAAAAGTTTTAAGCCTTTTGCGAGACACATATTTTTCAAATCACGAATGATGATGCTCACCTTGATCTTTTTTCCCCTCACCTTTGCAGGAGCCTCAGAGAGCAGGTGAGCTGAAAACAGCGCCACTGAGCACATCAGTCATATCTAAACTAAATCTTTTTTAACGACTCTATAAAGTACATGATGGCTCCATAAACTACTTTGGCTGAAAGTTCAAACAAACAACACCTTTGGGCCTTTGTAGCAGAACCAGTTTATTCTCTGCTCAGTGTCTGTGGACGTGGAGAACACTCCAAAAGGATTTCACCGAGCCGTGAAAATTGTACGTACTGTTTGCCTCTTCTTAGAAGGACCATCTCCTTCCCGCTTCTTCTTTCTCCTCCACTCTGTCTCTTTCTCAAGGCTCATTATGCCCTCAGAGCTCACAGAGACAGAGCAATTCATTAGCCCTAAATGAACGAGGGCTGGTGAGCACAGTCCGTTAAATGGGGTGTAATCACCACCTTACTAATATCATGTTCTGGAGTGAAGGAGCTGTAATCAACTCTTAACATTTGTTCTCTAACAACTCAGTTAAGTGAAACCACACGCTGTGAAGGCTAATGGGCACGGAGGGAGAGAGGTGTGGCGCCAAGAAGTTGAAGTCACTGCCTGTTATTTGTGCATTGGTAAAATTTAAGTACAAACTTTGCCTTTGAACTTTGAAGTATAATTGCTGCTATTCAACAATGCCACTGTCATACAAGCACTTAGTGAGTGTGTGTGTTTTCCTCAAGGTGCTAATACAACCAGAAGCGTAGCTGCGGAGCACCGTGGGTGCGTGTGAAAGTAGCAGGAGAGGCGACTTACGAGGAGATGGTAATCTTGGTCCCTGTCTCCTCCTCAATCTTCTTCAGGTTGCGGCCCTCCTTCCCAATCAGTCGCCCCACCAGGCTGTTGTGGGCGAGGATTTTCAGAGGGATGTCCTCCGTCCTGCATACACACACACACACACACACACACACACACACACACACACACGTGAGGTAAGATGACTGGGCACAAGCTCCGCTGGATGTCACTGATGTGGTGTGAGGAATGTTATGGTGTGATGGGGATGAACAGGAATGTGGATAGCTGCCCAGCATGAAGTGCTGTTGAAAGCACAGGGCACAATGTTAAGACACAAACCTTTCGTTTAATAGTGTGTAAATGATGTCAGTGTCTTTTGGATAAAATGAAATACTTTAAGTATTCACACGCGGATTTTGTGTCCACATGCACCCAAAAGTTGTTGCTATAAAAATAAACTGATCAATGTGGTTTACAGTAAACAAGAAAACAGCTCAGAAAGTGCTTCTGGTAACAGAATGTGAAGAGAAAAACAGGGTAAAATATGCCTATAAGACCCTATAAGCAAGAAAAAATACAATAAATAATGAAGCAAATTTCACATCAATTTTTTTCAACAAAAGAAAAAGATCAGATAAAAAAACTTGTTTTGATTCTTCATCATTTGCATCAGTTTCCTTGAAAATCTCCTGAAAAAAACCAATGTAATTCTGCACAAATTTTAGGCAAAGTTGTGGCAGCGTTCAATTGGTACACTTCCAATTCATTTATTCTAACTGATTACGAAGCACCTGAGTCTGTGCAACAGCAAGTCAGCTGAAAATGCAAAAATGTAAAAACTGTGTCCGGCAAGCACACAATTCAATGTAACGAATAAAGTTTATAAAAATGAATGAATTATTAATGGACAATTACTTGAGATAAATGGAGCAGTTCTTTCAAAGAAATTCCTCTGGAAATCAACAACTGCTTTCAAACGCAACACAACTAACTAAAATAACTAAAACAACAGTCTCAGAACTCTATTTTCCCTGTAATTAGAACCAAATTACACAGTAATTTCTAGGAAATAGTAAATAACTAACCCGTAAAATAAAGCATCTCTGATTTATTTATTTATAAGTGTATGCATTTTTTTTAGTATAATTTTGATATAATCTATATTGTGGGGTGTGAGTGTGAATGTAAGTTGTGGTGGAGGGAAACCAGATGCTGTGGTTGTTTTTGGGCTGGGTCACAGGCCTACTGGTGGTGGGGGTGTGTGTGTGTGTGTGTGTGTGTGTGTGTGTGTGTGTGTGTGTGTGTGTGTGTGTAAGGGAGGGGGTGGCAGGTCAGAGCACGTTATAATCTTTGAGTGTGGATCTGGGCTGTGGGGTGAAATTAGTTTGGGGTGAGCTGTGGGGCAAGTAAGGGGAGATGGCAGTGTTGTGAGTTTAGAGGCCAACTTCAGTAGTTTGGGTTTCACAGGGTGTTGGGCCCCTTAGATGCGGTGAAATTAGAGGGTGTGGGGAAAGCGGAAGTGACAGGTTCATTTCTGCAGGTGTGGCACCCATGTTGAGGCAATTTAAAGGAAACTACTGGTGGCATTTAAAGCTACAGCCCACTACTATCTACAATGGCTTTATGACATTATGACATTGATATTATGGCTGTCATTCAAGATTCATATTCAACATTTGACTCAAAAATTAAAGATTAAACTAGGCTTGTATAGAATTAACTTCTTCCACTCCCACCCCCCTACCATAGATCCATTTTTTGGGGGAACAGGGGATGTTTAGGGGGAGATGGCAGGTCAACACTATATGCCACATAGAAGTGGTATACATCATCTGAAAGCTGGGAGCCTGAAGATTAATTTGACATGCAGTTTAAAACTGGTTGTCAAGTTTTACTAGTAATAAATTTGTAATGAACATTGTGTTTTGGTTAGGCGTCCATTCAAATTTTTAAAGTTTAGAGTGTATATGGGCTTTGAACATTATAATGGAAGTATATGATAGCCATTCAAATGCTCATTATGTCTATAAAGTTGTTGCAGCAATTTTTGGGTTGATATCATTTGTTACACAGATTTGGTGCGACCATTTTTGACCACTCCAGAATTTATAAAAATGGCCAAAAATCCCTTCAAAATACCACATTAAGACACCAAGACCTTGAGGAACATCATAGAAAAATTTATGCTGTGATTTGGTATCAAAAACCTTTGACATTTGGAGATTTCTGTAAGAATTGCATTTTACAGCGATTGGATGGCAAGTAGAGGCAGCAGTGGGGTCTGGAAATTGCTTAGAAAGCCCTTTATTGTCAATAATATACCTAGGAAATCCAAACATCCTCTGAATGCCTCTAGTTTCATCCTGGAGGTCACAATAGGCCATTTTATACAGTGAGGTCAGTTTTCAAAAGATCGTCTCACTACAATGAAAAGGCTACTATGGGGATTAACATCATCACACATGAATACAATTGGACTCATTGAATCCAAAAGAGCTTTCCAGTCATACCCAATTCATATAATTTCCAAGACTGTTTAGGGATCCCAGTATGCAGAAATATTCAAATACACCATTTTTAGAATAGACAAAAATACCAAAAAACACATTCATACTGCATGCAAAAAACTGCATGAGATTAGCATAAAGTGGGCATGTCTGTAAAGGGGAGACTCATGGGTACCCATACACCCCACTTTCATTCAGATATCCTGAGGCGAGTGGTCAGTGGTATAAAATGACCTATTGTGACCTCAACTGGCCATGCCAGTTTTTCTCTCACCAAAATTTAGCCTAACTTTGGAGCATTATTTAGCCCCCTTCCTGACAAGCTAGCACAACATCCAATACCAATCCAGTACTAGTCGATTCCTTAGATCGTCTAGTTTCATATGATACCAGTATCTTCACTGAAGCTTTAAAACTGAGCCAACAACAGCCTCTGAAAGACAGTAATGTCACCCGCCGACATCGACATCCTCAAGGAGTTGAAGAGGTTAAAGGCTATCTGTCTTTTTTAAACCGTTAAACTACTGTGCAGTTAACTTAAATGCTTGTAATTGATTATGGCAATATTCTGTATTGTCATGCTGCCCCATCATCAATCCAGCAGCTAAACTCTGTTTATCACAAACGACAGATTTCATGCTCATCATTGTTCTCTGTATCACAAGATTGGATGGACTCCCTCACAGACAAGAAGAAATAATCATCTCATGATAATCATCTATAAAGAATTGTTGAAGCTTCCAAACATCTCTTCTCTCATTTAAATCATGTAATTACAGTGCATGATCCAGTAACTATAAATATCTCATATGTTCGCACTAATGTTGGCAGAACTGGTTTCAGGTACTAAATACCTTTTACATGGAATGAACTGCAAACTGCCTTCAAACTAGAGTATTTCTTTCCCCTTGGAGATTTTAAAGCTTCACTATCTGATGTTTCTTGTGACTCTTGTTACTGTTTTTATTTATAGTTTGTTGATTGCGTCCTTCTGACCTTAATTGTGTTGTTTCTGTTTGCTGATTGTGTGCTTGTCTCAGTGTTTCTTGTTCTCAGGTCTCTCTTGAAAAAGAGATCTCAACCTCAATGAGACTACCTGTATAAAGTAAAGATTTAAATAAAATTTAAAAAAAACAAACATCTGGTTTACATTTCTCTGAGTCATGGTGTAATGTACGCTGGTGTATGTTTTCTTTTCAACCTTAGCAAACTTTAACACAATAGAAGAAGAAGATACAAATGTGGCCGCAAAGTTTTAAGACCTAACTTCCTCTGGATGTCAGGAGATTGACAGGAAGCAAAGTGTGATTTCTATCACAGCAAGTTGTGAAAAGTTTTATTTAGAAGCAATGCTCAAGATTTTCATCCAATCAAACAGCCTGAAATACTCTCTGGTGCCATGAGAAGTCTTTGAATGCACACAAAGACACAAAAGCACCGGGTGCAATCAAATGGCAAAATAAGCAACCCAATCTGAAATCTACAAATATCTCTAACAATGCTGGTAGTGTGCACACATCACCGGGAGTACTGTAAATGAGTGCAGAACCCTTGACAAACAATACATTTAAAGTGATAAACAAAGATAAACACGGGTATTATGTGTGAAAGGTGGGTGATGAAGCTCAAAGAGTTTAAAAGCTGCAGTATCTTGTTAAAAATGTCAAGCCCAATTAGACATGTTGACCTCATTTCTTAAATGCTAAGCTGCGATCACATGTTCACACCGTGTTTACTGTGTTAGTGGTCCAAGCCAGAGAATGCACAGTGAGATTAAAAAGTGTGCAGGCAGGTTAAAGGATGAGATTACAGTCTGCACACATTATAGCTAATCTCCCCCATGGAAGTGTATACATGCTCTGGATAAGCACATTCAAGTGTGTTTATGTGCATGTTTAGGAACGTTCGCGTGTGTTTGAGTGCCGACTCACGTCTTGGTCTCGTTGGCCTCCTTCTGCATGATGTCCAGGATCATGCGGCAGGCGGAGGAGCAGCCCTCCGGAGTTGAGTGGATGGTAATGGGCTTTTCTGCCGCACCTGCATTTTCCTTCCGATGAATGTCCACCCTGGGAGAGGGAGAGAGAGAGAGGCATGGATACGACATAGACAGAGTAGAGTAAAGACAGAGAGAGTATTAAAGTCAACTCTGCTTACATTGCATATTGATTTGAAAGAAGCAAAGAGAAATAAAATTGCAGTGCTGAAAAGAAAAACAAAGATATCAAAAAGGGAACAAACAAATCAAGATAAACTGGGAAATATAAGGCAGCAGTAAACATGCCATCCTCTACTCATGAAGCACTCATTATTCGGGCATCTCATTTCCAAATATTATTTCACAACTTTTCTTGTAAGCTATCTTGAATCCAACGTCAGACAATTGGACTTCATTGATTTTTTTTATGAATTCAAGCTTCAACAAAATTAGAGCAGAGCTGTCTGAGAGTTAAAAAGACCATGAACAAAGCAGGAAAGACAAAAAACCACCAGGAAAGATTTAGCGTGATTAACGAGAGTCTTCATCAGAGTATCTTACTTGGACTGCGTCTGTTTGGTGACATTCTTGATGGTGAGGCCCTCCTTGCCGATGATGGCTCCCACGAACTGAGTAGGCACGAGCATGCGCAGGGGGAAGTCGTGTTGCCGGGGGCGCAGAGCGCCGAAGCCTCCTGAGGGCCCAGGCTGAGGAGTGCCCTGGTCCCGGGACGATCGACCCCCGCGCCGTGTGCGAGCAGCCTGGACGGGCGGAGCAGCATCCATGTCCATGATATATGACACGTTGAAGGAGTAGTCGTCAAACTGGTGTCCTGTCAACTTCTCAATGGCTCTGGAGGGTAGTGAACACAAGGTGGAGGAGGAAGAGGAGCAGAAGATGATGAGGAGAGAGAAAGGAAGAAGAACAAAGGACGAGACATAAAGAGGAGGAGGAAGAGGAGAGGGAAGAAGGAATAAGAGAATAAGAGGTATGCGGCATAATAATGATGAGTCGATGTAAATCACATAAATAGATACATGAATACAATAAAGAAATACTGTCTTAAATGAAAGATCAGATATCTTCTCAAGTCTCTGATATACTTGCTTTTAACGACACATGTACACATGACGGCTACCTCGCATTTACTGTGCACGTCATAAGGAATGAAGACATTTAAGCACATAAACAGTGGAAGTATATAAGGATTTGAAGCAAAGTCGGCAGCACACTCTGAACAAGCAACAGCAACAAAGGTGGAAAGATTTAAAGAAGCACTAAGACTATGTCCACAATATGCCGGCTAGTTTTTTAAACTATGTTCATGTGTGAAAACGAAGTTAAAGAAACATCTGAGCAAAGAGTAAAGTGCTAAATCTCATCTAAAGCCAACGCCTGGCAGGGCGCTGGCTGTGATGTACTCTGTTTTAATACAGCTGAATTCACAGTTTGGTTTTTGTCATTAACATATTTTACTGTTTGTGGTGTCAGTGTAGTTTTGATTGCGGATGAAGAGTACTACCTCTTAACCCATCAATCATTCCCACATACAACAGCTGCACCGTGTGACTGGAACTATTTGAAATGAGTGATCACACGGAAAACGAGAGACGACAAAAGGTTGTCTTCTTACGTTTACTGCCAGACGCACTACAACAGCAACTGGGCAGGATTACATCATCGTTTTCCAAAAGGCTGGCGGTTTGAAATTGATCCACTCTGGAGACGTTTGTAATGCTGAACAATCTCGGCTTAATGTGAACAAACTCTAATAGAAACTTGTTGCTGCTGCTGCTCTTTTTTCTGCTGTGATCTCAACATTAACATTATAGTAGCCTCCTTGGGTGTCACCGTTTTTAATTATGCTTACGTTCTGCAAAATCGAGAAAGATTTTCCAGTGTCAGCCAGAGAGGATTTGACCTTGATCCGACCCTAGTGGATATACTTTTTAATCCTCCAGGTACACACAAAGAACACAATGCGGACAATACTGATTGTGTTGCAGCTGCTTGTCTGTGCATGTACGTTGGTAAAAAGCAAGTGTACCCCGAGCCTTATTCTTGCAACTTGACTGCATCAGAGAGATTATTTGTGCTGCTTACTCTTTAGCTTCCTCCTTGGTTGCGTACGTAACATTCACCACTGCTGTTTCTGTATCAGTGTTAACTGTGGAGAAAAGAAAGGCGGAGAAAAACAAAAACATGAGATACAGTAAATAAAGGTGTGGCCACATTTACACATGCACATAGCAGGTCTTTGTAGATGAGTTAGACACGCGTCCAGGTTCCCCTGGTGACCTAGAGAGCCACTTGTCTGTGTGAAACCATTATAGTCATCGCCGCACTGGCTTCCCTCCAGACCCCGCTGCTGCCTCTACAGATAGGAGCTGCTTAACACAATAGCCTCTCTGCCACTTGCACAATAACAGATTAAAGTTTGACATGACAGGCTAAACAAAGCAAGTAATCTGCGCAAAAGTGCAATGCAATGCACAACACAGACACACCTTGGGAAGATTTGCGGTCCTGTGCTGCTCAGTGAGTAAAGAACAACGTGCTTAACATGCTTTAAAAGATTGAACTGTGAGGTCAATTTGATTTATATTAACTGACATCTATTTTGATAATCAATTAATCATTTCTTATGATTTAACATCTCAGGATGTTTTAGGTTTGGATTGTCGTTTGGACAAAACAGTTAAAGCAATTAAAACACAGAAAAAAGTTAGCTGCAGCCCTAAAGTGAGGACAAGTCTCACAAGTAGTGGCCTCTGAGTAATGAGGCTGAACTGCAACTTTTTTCTCTGTTGTCTATGAGAACAAGCATGAAAATCACTTGTCTATTATACTAAATGTTTTTTTGAAATTGTTTTATATGAGGTATAAGTGTGTAATTAACTTTTGTGGTATATACACGTTTGCTCAACCCATGTAATCTAATTAACCTTTTCATCTTCTGGAGAATGTAATTTTCAGTACCTGATTGTAGAGAGACTAACAGTGATAGTAAGAGAAAAGGGTTTCAGAAATGAAGCATGTCTTATTGATGAAACGCTTTCTGATCTATCAAGGCCTCTGTCAGTAGAGACAAATGCGTCTCTGCTTTCTCAAGGGTGGATCTCTATTTGTGTGACCGCTAAATGTCAAAATAATGAGTCTACAAGGAAGCCCTTTCTCTTTGACTGTGAGGATTGGTGCCAAAGCTGGCAGAAAAGACATTTACTGCAGATGCTTTAGATAGTTAAACAAAAACAGGCTAATAAACTCCATCTCAACAATTGGCAAGTTAAACACATGAACACACAATCGCCAAAATAAATGAGCCAAGAGATACGAGGTATGTTGCCAATATCACAGAAATAGTGAAAAAGAAAAGTTTCAGAGTGGACTTTTTTTTTCCTGTGAGATTTTTTTTTTTTTTTTTTTTTTTTTAGAAAAGTGAGGCATCATCGGAGCGATTCGCTCCATCAGTGAAAAAGCAAACTTCCAAACCTGCTGGTGCGTGGCGGACAGCAGGTTTGGAAGGGTTAAAACCAGTGAGAGCGCCCAGCTGGCTTAGAGAGGGAGAGTGGGCAGAGCCTGGCACGGTGCCCGGCCCCGGTGCTCACAGCCAGCTCTGCCCCGCCCCGCCACCGGCAGCCTTCACCATGCCACACAAGAACATGGGACTCCTCCAAAACCTCACCCTGTAACCAGAGCGCACGGGCGCAGGCACACAAAAAGTGACAGGCAGACAAGGTGCGCAGACAGGGTGTTGGACAGGGACACGGAAAGCGACTAAGACGGGGACAGACGTGTCTTTTGAGGCTTTCGTTGCACACTGAAACTGTGCAACTGTGACGTTCGGAAAACCGAGTTGTAGGATACAGAAGAGGAAATGCCGCGCTGCTGTCTGGTACAGTAAAGATGAAGTAGGCTGTTCTACAGCAGCGCCTGGCTTCTCTTTTAGCACCTGTCATGACTACAGTGGGTGGAAGTTGGTCTTGGCTGGTTAGATGCACAGAAAGGCACTCTGCTCGTCAGTGTATGTATGAGGATTTGAGTGAGTGTGTGTGCTGTACGCTTCTACAACTCGTGTGTGGAGACAGGGAACAGTTCCTACGGATAGCTCTACTGCTGACTACCCCGCAAACACACACACACACACACACACATAAACACACACTCCATCAGACACTGCAAAACCCTCGCCACAGGCGCCTACAGTGTCCTCCCCCATTACCACGACGCACCTCCCCAAAACTGACGCACGCGCAAACACATAAAGGCATAAACACACACACACACAGACACATTACTACTGGACATCTGCCATGTCTGCCCACTTCAATCCATACGCTGTGGCCAAGGGGGATCCGAGGCAATTCACAGTGCTTATTATAGAGGCTGCGTGTAATTCAAACGCTCTGCTCCCCGGGTCAAACTTATGAGACGCACGTGCACACAGGCATGCACGCACGCAGACAAGATGATAAAAGCTGATTTATATGCAGAGATGGGTTATGTTTAGATAATGGGTGTGTGGGTTGATGGTAACGAGGAAGTCACACAGGGAGACTTGACTCACTGGGAGGTCTGTGTGTTGCTAAATAAGACACATGTGCATTGAACATTTGGAGCCAGATGATGAGATGTGCAACTAAAACCCAAGAAGAAAAGAGTCCTGTACCTTGTTCCACGTTTTCTACAGTACCATACTGAGCTAGAAGGCCATCCAAAACCTGGGGGAGAAATGAGAGAGAGTTAGAGGAAAAAGTACAACACATGAGCACATGGACAGACACACAAACACATACGCACAGGTCTGGTGCTGCTTATGTGGGCCAGTGTTCAAGACACAATGAAGCAAGTGGTAGTATTAAAGAGAGTAGAAGAAAAACTGGAAATTCAGGGTTATGTTGCGAAAGAACAAAAACCTCATTTAAAATCACTTTGACTTTTGTAATACTACAAATTAATTTTAAAAAAAACAGCCTTCTAAGATAACCTTACTCAACAGTACTGTACAGTATGTTGTGTAATTCACTCAACTTGTCTAGACAGGGATGGAAACTTAAAAAATGAAATGCTAAATTGCTTATTTAATATTTCAGTTTCAACAAACAAGACCAGTGGGTAAACATTTGCAGATGGACAAAAGAAGTAAGTCGAGTGGCCATGAGTAGTTCAGATACGGCTGTAAGAACACTTACTGGCTTAATAAGATGTGAAATAACTGCTAAAACGTTGGAAAGATGACATTAGAAGAGAGTGTTGGTGGATGCCGCATTCATGCAATGCCAGCAGAGGGTGAAAACAGAAAAACCTCCCGTTTGTTCACACATTATCCCAAGATGTTACACTACACCCCAACTGCTAGCCTAAATCAGCTGTTTTTATTACATTTTTTTAATCATTTCTTTAACAAGAGAAACCAGATTCAAACAAATTCAATTGAATTAAAGTGAATATGGGAGTTTATTTTAATGCTCACTGCTGTTAGCGATGGCGGCTTTACTGTCATGTTTGTTCACATTTCTTTACTTCTTTTCGCTATGTGGGAGATATCGTTTCTGTCAGTAATTTCCAATATCTTTAACTGAATTACGACTAGGAGGCTGACGTAAACAGTTTTTTACCCTCAGCTGCTTGTAATTACAGTCTGAACAAAATGAATGCTGTACATGGGAGAAAACAACTGTTACAATGATGTACGTACGCTTACTACTAGCTAGTAAATCTTTTTTTGAATGCTAAAAACTTTATTGTTGTTTAATCAGGAAGAGCTCAAATTAATAGCAAGTGCTGTAGCAGATACTCATTTATCTTAGAATATTGGTAGTAAATCAGAAACACTGCCAAACAGAAACTGTCAATGAAAGATTGAAAGAGTTACTAGCATGGTTCACTATTAACACAGATATATGAGTGAAGTAAGTTTTTAAAATATTATTAGTCATTTTTATTATACTGGCATCATATTTGACACTTAACCTTTATAGTTTAGCATTTATTAATGCCATACAGGGCTGTAGACGCACAAACACCCATTTACCCAACTTGCATCTATTAAAATAACATTTATACACACTTAAGTTAGCATAAACACTGGCTGAAGTCAAGGAACAGACATATAAATCACGATTTTAACAAATGAGTTGAGATGCTGGACATATATTATAAGTGAATAAAAGACCTAAAAGCATGCGACTAACTATGAGCTCTTAAATTAGGCTTAAGTCTGTAACATTACTGTTGTTTTAACTGTCCAGTGCATCTACCTGTTGCTGCTTTAATGCGTTTATAGTTTAACATCAGTAGTTTAATAGTTATACTCTGAAACATAACATAGCTTCCTTTTTGAGAGTTAGATGACCTGATCGATCTCATGTCTGTGCATGCAGTATAGAGCTAGAAATAGAAGGCAATTAGCCTAGCTTAGCATAAAGATATGAGGTAAGGGGGGAAAGATAGCCTGGTTGTGTCTGAAGTGAAAAAATACACCTACCAACAGCTCTAAACCTCACCAATTTATGCTTATTAATTATTACATTAACAACGCATAATCAGATATTTCCTTCTTACATCAACTACTAATTCTGAAACAAAAAATATTTATCCCTGTATGCATAACATATATAAAGAAAACAAAGTCATACTTGCATCTGCAAAGGATTGTCAGGAAAGTGTTATTTTTTGAAGTTGGATTGTTTGACAGCACTACAGATGTTTCCTAGCAACCGATTTACAGAAACTAAAACAAACCAAAGTCTCAGACATTCCTGAATTGGTGCAACCAGATTTAGTAAATGACAAGTCTGAAACTAGGAGTCACTGTGAACAGTGAACTTTACAAACAAACAAAAGCTGTAATCCAAAAGTAAACTTCAACTTTAATTGGAATCTGCTATAACTCCAAACATTATTATAAGATATTTTAATACAGGGACATTACACAACACTGTGTTTTAAATATTAAAGTTTTCTGGTGCTGTTTCATCAGTAACGTCAGTGATAACAGTTGAGAAATTCAGTTCAGAGATCAAGGTTTTTTCACTAGTTTTGGTATTCTGTCATGTTCCAAATATTGATCTATAGAGACACTATTGGGTCAATTTATTCATCCATCACAGCTCTTGTGGGCTGCAACAGAGTAGCTGGAATTAGGTAAGACCTGGTGCAATAGGAGAAAACTGATATGAAAAAAATGGAAAGTCTACTGGATGTCGTTTGTCTGATGGAACAGATACACTTTTATTTTAATCAATAAGACTGTCTACACAGGCCATGTAGCAGCTTGCACCATATGCACATAAAAATTAGTCTATTTTCTTCTGTTTTACACACTTAACTACAGTGATTGTATGTTGGGGCTCTGAGTGCTACGGTGGCCCTGAGGTGCAAAACACAACAACAAAACAGAAAACACAACATTTTAGAAACTTAAACGCAGCATTTGTTGTTGTGTTTTCCACCTCAGGGCCACCGTAGAGCACTGCCAAAACACAGATGACCTAAACTCTTTAACTGTGCCTGAACGCATCCTGTGCAGACACACAGATGGAAGCTGCTGCTCTGTTAAACGTGCTGCTCACGCTACGTCTCCTTTGTAAAAACAGCATAACTGAGCAGCAACGGCGAGAACATGACCACCACCAAAAAACCCTTTTTGTTTTTCTGTGAAATGAGCCACCTTTGGATTGCCAGGTTGCATTGAAATGTAAAAGAATAAAATAAAATCTGGGACTTTTTATATGTGTCAAACAAACAGGGAAGCTGATTTGCCCAAGTTGATATTTAAATTCCTTTAATGGTCCGGAAAGTTTTGTGGGTTCTCTAGGAGCTTGTAGACAAAACCTACTGATACGGTGGAAAGCAACAAGAGAGTCAGCAGGCATGAAGACGGAGACACTCACACTGAGAAAAACAACTCGGTCCCCAGCAAGGCTACAGATGTTGACGCACACTCACATTGTCATCCACAAAGTAACAAACACTGACGTAGACATAAGCACACACACATAAACACAAACAGTTAAGCCTAGAGAGAAATGCAGTATAAAGCCTTGTGACTCATTTTCGGGAAAATGTTTTATATACTACCTGGTGCTGTTCAGTGTCCACACACACACACACACACACACACACACACACACACACACATACACACACACACAAACAACTGACCTCCCACTGTAGATGAGGGGGAATGTTCCGGATCTGGATCTTCCGACTCCTGCAGAGATGAGAGACACAGACGGAGTGGATTTAACCGACCTGAACCACAAACTCACAGACACTTAAGAGTTACAGTCATCTGTTGTGTTTACAGCAAAGCCAAACTTTACATTTATACTGTATATAGTATATATACAGTACACACATTAGCAGCATCAGCAGCTGAGACGCAAAGACATTTCGATAACGAGGGCAGAAATGCGGTCAGAGTCGATGTGATTTCACTTTCTACAACACCCACAGTTAATTTGACAGTGTCACAAGTCAAAGGACTGACAGACAGAAAGGTGTGTAGATGAGGATGTTTATTACACGGCAGATAGTGACTTTCAGTGACGCCTCCCTCCAAGTGCTAATTCTCACTACTCTCACTACAAGTGGTGGGAGTGACACAAGAACATGAAAAAAAAACATTTGTATGATCCATCACCACTGACAGTCATAACTTAACAACTAAAAAAAAAGATATTTTTATTTAAGATTTGTCCCTGAAAGAAAAGAAGTAACTAAACTGTGAAGGAAGTGATTTAAATCACAAATAAGAAATGATAAAGATGAATTTAACTTTCACACGATAAAATAATCAAGTTGTGCTAAAGTCGCAGGCGGCATTGGTGATGTCATGTGTTAAATTTAGTCATGTCTTAGATCACAAAGACAGGCCTCCTTTGACAGAAATGGTCCTGAGTGAACAAATTTGAGCCTTAAAGGGTGTTTTTTGGTTTGAAATTGAGATAAGAGAACAAAAGAAACAACCAATAAACATTTTCATTTGTTCCTTGACAATTTATCCCTCTTGTTTTCAATTTTTATGCTCATTGTTTGTTGCTATTTAAACACAAAGTGTGGAGCATGTTAAATGGTGGCTGCTCAAACCTTTGTGAATTTGAATTGTGATCAACAACAAAGACGTTCAAACCCCTGGTCATCATGTTTTACTTCTTTATCTAGACAAGTCAGTCAGAGAAGACAGTGTCCCTCTCTGCCTGGTCGTTTTGGGATCCAGAGCTTCCACACAGCCTCTCTCTGCCTCCAGTGAGCGTGTCAGCTCAAACAGCAAAGCCACACAAACCGCCCAGTGACCACAAGCTGTTAACAACTACATTAACGTGAGAGCGTCCAGCTCCGCAATGAGAGCTGCTGATATAAAAAGCAGAGAGGCTGGTGGAGAAAAAAGCCACACTGCTGAGCAACTGTATCCTAAAAGCCCATTTAAGAAGCATTCTGGCGCACAATTAGGAGGCATTACAGGAGCGAGGCTGAAGGACAGAGGTAAAGAAATGAAGTAGAGGGGGAAAGGTAATGAGCGATTATTAGAGGTGGACCTTAGTTCAGGAGGACACTCTCAGAAACACACATTTCTCCATCTAGGTTTTGCATCTTTCTCTCCAAATACGTCTGGGTGCAAAAGACTGCAGGTCAGAATTTCCTGTCAGCAGTGAGGAGAGGACGAGAGGACCGAGCTGGCAGCTGGACATGAATGAATGACTCTGTCTGATTGTGGAGCTCGAGGAAAAAAAAACCAAGAGGAGAAACACAGCGTCACACGGATTTGGGACAGCCCTTTCCTCTCCTCATCCACCCAACAACATTACAAACACATTATTTTTAGAGTAGAATATGTTTCACATGTAAATCACATCTGCACTATACTAACAACTCTGTAAATCTATGTTAGTGACTTTAAATCAGTTTGAAAGGTAAATACTTTCATAAATACAACGACAGGGAAATGATTTAACTCTGATATATCCTCTGTCATGTGTTTCCAAACAAACAGTGGACACAAAAAACACAGAAAACTGATAACTGCCGGTTCATCCTACCGCATGGTGGCCGGAAAGCTTTCTGTCACTGACGGTGGTTTAAAGCGAGTGGTTCGAGGAAAGATCTCTCTTGGCAACCAGTAGCCAAACAAGGCTAAACCGATAAAATCAGTCTGTGCCACTAAAGCACATCACCTTTTTCAATGTAGTAAACAACCTCCTGCCATCCAAAGGCAGCCAATCGCTGAAAAGCATTTAAGGCCAGCTCAAAGCCTCAAAACAGCCCCAAACGCTGGCATCCCTGAGCTGCCGAATATGGAAACTAAAAAGCTCCTTTCATTCAGCGCCGTCTGCTTGGATAGCACACGAATTCTGAGGGCCCTGGTCTCTATTGTGTTTTTGCTAATTGATTTGCCAACTGTAACCTCGATGTGATGTTAGACTGCTCCTGGAGGACTGGGCAGAGTTTGGTGTAAACGTTTGTCTCAATAAGACTGCGCCATTGATCCCTCACGCCACTCCTTTCTCTTTATTTTCTTCTCTGTTGCTCGCACAGGTTTTAAAGGCCACTTGCTTGTCTGTCATTCTGAAATATGCAGAGGAAGCTTCCTGGATGGACATCTTTTGGAAAAAGTGACAGTGCCTCCCAACAGTTCTTCAAGGTCTCATTTTCAGCATGCCTGTGGCTGCAGGCTAACCATAAGATCACTGCTTTCTGTCTGTCTGTCTGTCTCCAGGGAAAGGAAAGACCCACGACACATGCCACCCTGCTACATACACTGTCTCTCTACAGTGTTCAGGTCTAGGTACAGATATTGACACATGTGCTGCTTTACAATCAGTGAATAACTCAGTGGAATTATGTGAAGCAGCAAGCATCTTCTAATTCCTCCAGTTTGTTTGCATTCAAGCTGAACTCGTCGCCCTTTCTCAGCTCCTCCTTTCCCAAAGTCCAAAATGAACTACAGTAGAAGATACAGACTGAAGTCAATGGTTACTTAATGTTTGTTGAATGTAACCAAACTGTCTGCTGCTGGTTTGGAGCGGCCTGCCAAGAGAAAAAAGAAAGCCTCTCAATTTCGGCCTTTAAATATCTGAGGGTGGCCATGTTCATTTGAAAAGCTAATATTTACTGCACCCACCTGCACGAGGTGAAAAACCGTGTCTGCGCACACGCGTGCATACTAATACGCACATGCATGCGGAGCAGTCGAAGGAATTTTAACCTCTGAGAGGGCGGGCGGACAGAGGGGTGAGAAAGAGGCTATTCACCCCTCGCCAACCTAAATATATCCGTGGAGGAATTATACATCAAAAACGTATACTTTTCTTTAGAAGCTTTTGTTTTCTGTAATGATTTAATACATTTTAACACATTTTAACACTTCTGTGTCTGAGGCTGAGCTGGCTACCCGCTGAGAGTTTAGAAGATGATGCAGGGGAGATAACATCTCTGTCCTCTTCATGTGCACATGACCTGACAGAATTAGCAACTTCTGCAGCAAATGTTACGGATAAATCTTTTAATTTTTCTTCTAATTTTCAAGACAGCTCCAACTGAAGTCCACCATACCATATGAGTCACAGGGTTGAATGTGGACAAGAGCCGATTGAATAAAGAGCACGTGTCTGTCAGTACAAGAGGGGAAAGGCTTTGAAATAATACTCTTCTTGGTGGAGGCAAAAAGTCAACAGCTAGGATGGTCTGGGAGAAATTCCACCACAAATGACAGACATGAGATGAACATAGAACATAACATAATCTTCAATGTGCAGTAACTGTGAGTCAAACTCCTTTTGGGGGGGAGATATAATCTATTAAATGTAGAGATATGACTTCTAACTACCACAAATGACCAGGTGGGTGTCACATGACCTACACTTATGTCCAACAGCAGCAGATGTATTGCTAAAAGTAGCACACGATAAAAATACTCAATGCAACTAAAAGTCCTGCTTTCAAAATCTCACTTAAGTAAAAGCGCAGAATTATTAGCAGCAAAATGTAGTTTTAAGCATCAAAAGTAAAAGTGCTTATTATGCAAAATGGTCCCATTCAGAGTGTCGTATTTATCACATACAGACGGGTGACAAATTAAATGAAAAACCAGTACAAGTCTGAATGCTTGACCCCTACAGTGAGGGGATCTGGTGGCTCTGTTGTGGTTTGAGGGGCATTTTGCTAGCATGGTTTGGGTCCACTTGTCCCCTTAGAGGAAAGGGTCACTGCAAATACAAAGTTGTTCTGATTCATCACCTTTATCCCATGATGAAACATTTCTATCCTGATGGGAGTGGTCTCTTCCAGGATGACAATGCTCCAATTCATAGGGCCTGAGGGGGCACTTAATGTTTTGATGAGTATGAAAATGATGTGAATCATATGCTATGACCTTTGCAGCTACCAGACCTCAACCCAACAGAACATTTATGGAAGATTTTGGACTGACGTGTCAGACAGCGCTCTCCACCACCATCATCAAAACATCAAATACGGGAATATCTTTTGGAAGAACAGTGATCATCCCTCCAGTAGAGTTCAGAGACTGTAGAATCAATGCCAAGGAGCATTGAAGCTGTTCTGGGTCACAACACCTCACTAAGACATTTTATGTTGGTTTTTTCCTTTAATTTGTCACTCATCTGTATATGTTTATATAAAATTAGATTAGGGCTGCAACTAATGATTGTTGAATTACCTGTATTGATTAATCATTTAGTCTACATCGTGCCTGAAAATAGTGAGGAACACCCATAAAAATTTCACAGAGCTTAAGTTGACATATTTAATTTGCTCATTCGTCCAAACAACAGTCTGAACCCCCCAAAAATCAGTCTATTATCTTTTAACTTTTTAAAGCTGCTTTTAACTAAGGATTAGCCAAAACTTTTAAATGTTGGTGTTATGTGTAACTTCTTTTTGCCAATTTGTTTATCTATGTAAAGCATCCTTGAGTGCCTTTAAAAGTGCTGTATCAATAAAAATGTATCATCGTTATCACAGAAGAGTAAGAAAACTTGCACATATTTACATTCAAGAAGCTGAAGCCAATACATTTTTGGCATTTTTGCTTAAAAAACATCTTAAACATTTATCAAATTCATTGATGATTAAATATATGGCGATCGACTAATCAATTGATTGTTTCCGCTCTCTTTTAGATTATTATTTATTGATGCATTAACATGTAAGCAGCATTTCAATGTAGTCAATGTGGAGATCATTTTTACTACTTTATATGCTGTTGGGTAGTTTACTCTGTAACAATGCAAACTATCTACAGCTGTCAAATAAATGTAGTCGCCCTCGTAGCTTAAGTCACGTGGCAACAAGGTTTTTATTCGATAAAATTTCTTTTGAGAGATAGTTTTACTGCTTTGTTTGCTGTTATATGCGTATATCCTTTATTTAACCAGGTAAAAGTCTCATTGAGATTAAAATCTCTTTTTCAACACTGACCTGGCCAAGAGAGCAACATAAATATTGTTACAACAATAAACACAAACAATACAAACAGACAAATAAAACTGTCACGCACTACAAGCAAGTGAACACAATATCCAGTTAATATAAAATACAAGGTCAAGGGCAAAAATCCAGTTATGATGCATAAACGGATACAAACAATTTCAGCAAAAATTTAGGAGCAATCACATCGACCAAGAGAACTATTTTCTCGATCCTTTAAAACTGACTTGAATTCCCACACAGTAATCAGCTCTGACAATCTCAGGTCCTTCATACATTATTCCAGGAAGAAGGTCCAGCGTGTTTAAAAGCTTTTTTTGCCTAATTCTGTTCTAATTCTGGGGACCAACATCAGTAGAATATCATGAGAGCGCAGGCCGTATTGATTTTGGTTTTACACATGTATGTACACAGATAAAGAGGAACCAGCCCAAAGAGAGATTCATATATATAAAAGCCAACTGATGCGAAAGTCTGCGAACATACAGAGATGGACACTTAGCAGCAGCATACAGAGTACAGTGGTGTGCGAGATCGCCACAGCCAGTAATAAAACATAAAGTATACAACTTCTTTAGGCACTGGTCAGGTGCATTCATTAAGCGCAGATCGCTGTAGTCCAATAACAGTAAAAAAAAAGTTGACAAAATCAAGTGTTTCCTTGCCTGGAGGGAGAAACAAGATTTATTCCTAAAAAAGAAACTTAATTTAACTTTTAGCTTGAAAACAAGGTTTGCAATGTGTGATTTGAATGAAAAGTTCTGATCAATAATAATATCTAAATATTTATATGTGACCATTTCAATTTCAATCCCTTGAGCAGTTGAGGTCTTAGGAAGATTAGATGTTAACTAACTCTTTGCTATTTGAAAATAGCATGAGTTTGGATTTGTCTGCATTTTAACACCAACTTAAGTTGAGTCAGATGGGACTGAACAACATCAAAGGTAGACTGCAGTTGATTAGGTTTAATACCACAAAATCTCTTTCACACTCATTATGAACAGAAGATAATGATTATTAAATTCATCACAAACTCAGAGTACTGACATCTCAGTGCAGACAACCTTTAGAGTTCCTTGACGGAGGGCAAAACCTTCTTTTCTTTTTCTTTTCTTTTTTTTTTACACTGTGAATGATTAAACATTTCCCTCTCTGCTCAAGGATTTTGTCTAATGAGGCCTTTAAAAGCCTTGTTTACCTTTCCCTCCCTGCTCTGTGCTGATGCCCGTTCTGTCAGAGACGACTCACAAGGCACGCCGCTCTGTGCCCAGCGGGGAGGCTCTCTCTGGATGAATAAAAAGACAACCCAAATAGCCTTTCAGTTTGTTCGGAGCATGCTGTCTCACAAAGCGCCCACAGACACCTCTGCGCACACAGTCACCTCTACAAGAAACCTCACACTTAATTGTTTATTTATGCAAAACTCATCTGACTAATAAAGGCTTTGTTTCTCCATTTAACAGTCATTTTCCTTCCTCCTGTGTCCATTTAGCTGTCAACACGTTCTCAGACTGATTCTCAGTGCAAAAGTCAACGATTATAAACTGCCTGACCATTATTTCACACCAATATAAGCACATATTTGCTGCTTTAGGTTTAAAGAGACAATTATTTTCTTAAAATTGATAAAATAATATTATAATTATTCTATTTCACCAATTCCATCTCTCTGTATCTGCCTGACAAAGCTCTTTGTTCTCGCTGAAGGCCACGCTTGATGGGACACTAGACACCGGAAGACCACATCGGTTCAGAAACTTCATATTGCACAGATGGTAATTGATGACTTTCAAAATGAAAGATGATCTGGTCTCCCTCACAGCTATACCATGCAGATAAAAAGCCTCCGCAGTCATAAATCACACTATTACATACTCATATTGCAAATCCAGTCACATACCTTCTCTGTAACACCAATGTCTCGGCTTTTTTTTCCACTGTGTAGCGGTTCAATGCGTCACTGCTGAGTGCAGAGTAATGTGATCATCTCACAATCAGCTACGTGTGTCTATGTGTCCATTATGGACTATAAAGCTCTAAGATTACAGCATGTCTGCACCATTTTTATCCTTTTACATCTGCAGCAACGACCAATGACAATGTAGACGTGAAACATAGTATATGGGTCAGTCTGAGTGGTCAAACATTCTGGTGGTCCTTACACACCAACGATGGACTCGTCTAATCTGAATTAACCCAATTTCTAGCTTTGACCCGTAAGCTGTTAAGCACCTAAATGCTCTGAAATCTCAGAGCGGAAGCAACAAGTCAACAATATTGAGAAGACCCAACTGTGTGGAAGATGCCCCTCTTTTCCTCTTTTTAAACTCCGGCGGTTCTCCCACTGTGACCAACTCTCTGCTGCTGGATTAAAACGGAGCTTGTAGTGCTCCTGAGCGCTTCTCTAAGGCCCATCCAACTGTTGCAGAGCAGAGATAACAGGATTTGTATGAATGAAGTGTCTGTGCATTGTTATTGTCCTTCAGCGAAAAAGGTTTGTCAGCGTTATTGGTCCTCCAGAAGGACAAACAAACCCTGAGGCAGCTCTACAGCTCAAGTGTTACATGCAATATATACTGCAACCAAAAAAGTCTTTTTTGGCTTCAATATGTTTTTTTTTTTTTTTTTTACATGAGTACATGATTGTTTACCGGTCTGAGTGCAGAAATGTTGTTGATCACATGTAAGCTAGAAAAAACATGTTTATAATTGTAAATTTAGATTACAGTAATGTTTCATTTCGAAAGTCGACAATTTCTGAATAATTTCCAAGATGTTTCCTGGAAATAATGTTTTAGTTTGGTACTAATGAGAGGAGAAACCCAGACAGTGTTAAGTTTGTATACTTCCAACCAATTAACTCCAATTAATTGCTTATGTAGAGACTCTTTTAGTCACTGCACAGCAGGTCTGTGTGCAAAATGCAAAATATGTCTGCAAGCAAGCATACAATTCAACATATATGTGGAATTAAATTTCCAGTAATAAATGAATAATGACTGAATATTTTCTTGGGTTTAAACTTTTCTTTCAAGGATATTCTTATTTTTCCAGGAAACCTCTTGGAAATGATTACGACCTGTAAAATAAAGCAATACCTTGATGGACTCTATAATAAATCTGCTTCAAATAATGCACACCCACAGTTTTTTATTCAACATTAACTGTGTCATGAAGGCACCAACCATAGCATAACCCTTATCCATTTTCACCTAAATCATTTTGATAGAACTTATTGGGGGTATTGTATTTATCATACATTACTAGCAGACACAACAGGAGAGTCTGAAACAATTATTAGGCCTAAAAAGAAAGAAAAAGAGATAAAATAAACCATTTTGAGACCAGCAATGCAAAAGAGGGCGAGCTTTAATGTTGACATTTCAAGATGGAAAGCTCTGAAGATGGGCAAAGTTCTTTGTGACATCAAAGTTGTTTGTTTTTCCGCAGCAAAGGTAACTAGCTACATTAATCCATTTTAATTAACTAAATGAATTAATAATCTCCCTAATCATTATGATGTGAGTCATATAAACCAGAAACAGCCTCAGGGAAAACCTTCAGTCACTTTGAGGGGAAATTGTTTATGCTCCTTGTGTTGTAGAAAAATACCTGAATCAGATACTTCTGAGACAAAAGAATAATCAGATTTTGGTTCATTAAATAAATAAACTAGAGATTTCCTATATAATAACAGGTGATGGTGACAGTCTCCTTCACGGTTTCATTAATAAATCCTTTAATTCCTCTGAGCATTCATCTAAAAATCTATCATACAAAGTAAGAAAACAGGCACTGTATCTGCTTTTTCTTCCCCCTGTTGTTCCCTTACCACATATTTTTCACACTGATAATGCAGAGTGAACAAGGCTGCCGCTCCACAGTGCCTCTAACCATCTCATCTCAGCGTGCAGCGCTCAGGTACCTGGCTCTGTTTTCTCTCCCAGCCCTCGGCGGGTGAGAACTCATCAGAATTCAGCAGGCTTACCTGCCTGCCTGTTTCTCTTCACGCATTAGTTTTTTCGCTGTGGCACCGAAGCCGGGAAGCACAGACTGAAACGCAGGCAGGCAGGTAGACACACGCAGGTAGCTCTAATGCAAGCCACAGCCTTCCTGTTGACGTTTGTTTGCTCCTCACTGTCAACACTCAGTCAGCTGGTTAACACAGACATGTAAATAAGGAAACACTGCACGTTGTTTCTTCATCCATTACATGTAGTACAAAGAGCAATGATGAGGACTATTGGTGTACAGGGAAATTAGAAATAGATGAATATCTTCTACCAGTGAATGATTCAGTGCCGTATGATGTGACTGATTACAAAAAGATTCAATCGATATGAATGACTCACACTAAGCAAGTAATTCATACGTGAGGGACGGCTCATAGAAGCGTGACGTAAATCTAAAGTATCAACAGAAACATCTGTAGAGGCTGATTTTCTACTACACATAGGCTCAAAAGGATATGCAGATAATATCACCGCCGTGAAATAAAAAGTGAAACAAAACAAAATCATGTATCTACTGACAACAAGATAAAACACGTGCAGAGCTCTTGGACTGCACAAAGCTGTTTGCATACTGCTGCAGATATAAAATGATTTTTAGTTTTCAGGTGTAATCGCTACAAATTAATTGGCAGTCGACGCTAAAATGCCACGGGGTGCCCGGCTGACACAAAACAAATCTTCTCCCGTCGTGCCACCTAAGCCGATGAAATGAGCATTTTAAAATGTTCCCTTTGCTTATTGCTGCGGCATAATATGTTTCTATTTAAATGAAAACTGTCTGTGACTCTGCAGATGCATTCACACATCCTGAATCACCTACTGCAAAAGTCATTCTTGTCCTTGATTAATATAAACATACTGTATTTTATGCTGAACTTTCTTACATCCAGTACAGCAGGAGACCACAGCGGCAGGAAACAGTCGATTTCTCTGCAGCAGGGAGCTCATAAGTCAGAACTGTATCTGTCTTCTCAAGGGAGCTACACTGGCGTACACTGTGATAATACCACTGCGACAATGAAACATAACTGTTTACCCGAGGAAGAGTTAAGTGTCACTGAAACCACAATTAAATGTCTAAATGGGAAGCCCCAAAGACTTTTTAATGAAAAGACACGCTGACTCCAAACCAAAAAATATATTTCCTACTCAAATAGATTTATACCAACTGCCTAACAGGCCTAAAAAACACTTGTCAACACCTAAAACTGAAATATGACTATACATGATTATTGTGATGGACGTAAAACATTATGCACAATCCAGTGCAAATGCGATTTCTGCTAATCATGCAAAACACATGCAATCAGCTGTAATTACAGCATTTACAATTTAATTTATCGGTACTGAAACCAGTTCCCTTGCCACTGAGCCACAAGCATAAAACTGAAATAAATAAATAAACAGAGCGATGACTCAAGAGGACTTGCAGAGTCATGTGCTACGCTGCTCTGCCCTGTCCTGCGCACATCAAACGCTTGCTTTTCCTACACACTGCTACTTCACAAACTCCTCTGAGTCTCCGTCACAAAGCACGCAGTCAGCACTGTCACTGACAGGCACACAGCACCGACGACTCACACACACACACACACACACACGCACGCACGCACGCGCGCGCGCACACACACACATCTTAAACAAGCGGACACACTAACATATAGAGACTAGTGTGCCTACTCTTTCCTGCACGTACACACTTATGTATTTCTTGTGTCTTTCTCTCACACACACACACATGCTCCCCAGTGCTAAAGGCTACTGACAGGTGGATACCAGCTCATACTGCGGTGGTGCAGTGTGGATCCGCTGTTAGCTGCTCCTCATGGCTGCGTTCTGTTGCTTTATGTTGAGTAGTGCAGCTTGCTCCTTAGGTCTCATCCTTTAATCTGCCAACCATAAGGTATTATACTGTGGCTGGAGGGCTGAGCCCGACTGTCATAGGTGTAGGTCCAGGCAGGGTTAACCTGGATCAATACCGCACGCACACCGCTCAACATTACGCAAGCCCTCAAACTGTTTGCCCGCCCGCTTTTCCTCTGTCTGTCTCCCCGCTCGACTACAGTCTGTCTCTCATCGTCTCTCTCTACCCGTCTCACTACTCCCTCCAGCTCCCTCTGGAGAGAGAGCTTTACTTGTTCACACACACACACACACACACACACACACACACACACACACACGAGCGCCTTCCCTCCTCTCTTCCCCCCTCCCCCTGTCTGCAGGGAAGTTCCTAACACACACAGAGAAAACATGTACAGTAACTAGCAGGAGGTGAGTGAAGATTCATCCTCTGACAAACAGAAAACACAGACAGGCCTGGTCAATAAGCAGCGTATTTCAAAACACCCCTGCCAGTCACAGCTGCCGTCACTGAGGAGTCCTTGCTCTCCAGACGCTGGCTGAACAAAGCTTTTGGAAACAGAGAAGCGCACACTGCGTTTCTCAAACACAGGGTCGGGAACCTGCAGTCTGCCTGGGAGATCCTGAAACAGTCACACCTGACACGTGTAGTTTAATTACAGCTGTGTGTTCGCTTTTAATCATGGTGCCTCTTTCAAGTCCACTTTAAAGGATCTGAAAAATAACACCCTTGGTCAATGCGTTTGCTTTTACTATAAATGTGTTGTTTTGACTTTATTTAAGATGGTTTTAGAAAATTATACCTGTTTATGCATCTTAGCTGGATATTGTTTATATGTAGTGTGTGGGAGTTGTATTAACCTGTTTATGTTGTTTGTATTTGTTTTTTAATGTTGCTGTCTTGAAAAAAAGAGATTTTAATCTCAACAAGACCCGGTGAAAAAAAAGAAAAATGAAATGAATTCATCACACAGCATCATTTACATTTTTAAAAATCCCCTGCACAAGTTTTAGGACATAAATATAAAATATAATAGCATAAAAAAATGCTCCCTCATTGAATAATCCATAATCTATGAATATACAAATGTTGGACACAAGATGTCTCATAATTCACTGTAAAGTCTATTCTCATAGTTTGTGCACTGGAGGCTTCAAGTTTCCACATCACATTTGTGTAAGTTTCATATTAAACCACGATTGGCTTTGTTGTGATGTCACATATCCTGCCCGTAGGTTTATGTCTTAAACTCACATTTAAGGAACTTGAAAGTGAAACCAGACTTTTAGTGTTGAACTCTGCACATTCATCATTCTGCACAGTGAAGCTCAAACACTCAACAGAAGTAACAAGAAAAAGTCATTTTTGACTTTTGAGGGAGACTTTAAATGCAGCAAGTATTAACAGCAGGTTCAAGGTTTTAAAATGTGAATTAGCAACTTTTCTTCATCTTCTGTACTTATAAATTGAAATATCTTTGGAATTTTTGCTGTTGGTCGAACAAAACAAGCAATCTGAAGACATCACCCTGAGCTCTGGGAACTTGAGATACTAATTTTTTTTGCACTATTTCCTGACATTTTACAGATCAAATTAATTAATCATTAATCATTTTTATTGCAGTTAGACACTTAATATAAACCAATCTAAACATCACAAAGAATTAACTTCTTTTAAAAGTGCACATGGAGGAAAAAGTACCACCGGCAAAAGATAAGAACAGATAAAGAGATTAAATGAATTGCCGACTACCAGCAATTTTAAAAGCATGAGTGAAGTGTAGTAAAGTAAACAAAGTGTGGTAACTTCGATAAGCCATCAAGAGATTAACAAGGCGGAGGGATTATCTATATAGGACGCACTCGTGCAGGTTGGGTGGGACAGTACAAACGGGTTTAAGGTTAAAATTACATCAATATCCGGTTCTGTGTATAGAGAGAATAAATTCAATTGACCCTCTGCAGAGGATGAGCATAGCAGGGAAGAAAAAGTGAGGATGGGAAAAACAACTAATCAGCATCACTGTTTTCCTCGCCATCGTCTGTAAAAGAGCAGGTTTTTTTTTAATGGTTATGGGTGTCTGGCTCTACGATGGGTGGAGTCAAATGGATAAGAGCCTCCAATACATTAATTACATTATAGTGCTCCTCCCAAAACCTTAGATCATCTTGTGTCATGTGACTCCCAAGTGGCTCAAGTGGCATTATCCCTGTCACACTTTAATCCTGCAGCTAAAATGGCTCCAAATCCTACTCTGTGAAATGAGGCAGGGGGCTTGAGGAGGAAGTGGACTGAACGTGGTTTGGAGGTGTGTGTGTGCGCGTCTCAATTAGAGGCGGGAATGAGAGGAAGGAAGGAAGGAAGGAAGGAAGGAAGGTATAGCAGGTTGAGTTCGGAGGATGTCTGTATGGTGTGTGGGAATGTAATTAAATTATCGGAGGCTCTGACAAGTGTGTCAGCCTTAATCAATACGCGATAAATACTCAAGTAAATATCTTGAGTTGACATCGATATCTCAAGTTAGGAGCCTGAGCTTCCACAGAGGAAGAGAGCGGGTGGGAATGGCTGTTGTGTGGGCAGCATTTAAAGTGAGACAGACAAGGCGAGAGAGAATTATTGGTGATTGTGCAAAAGCCTGAGGGAGAGGTTTGTTGTTGGTGCCTCTTATATATGTGACTACAAGACACTCAGTAGTGCTGAAACCTCTGCCAAGCCGGAGCGATTCTTCAACTCGCAAAAGCTGCAGCCTCCGTAACGGTTTATGTTTGTTTATTGTTTGTCTTCCTGGTTTGATTTTCTAACAAAATGCTACAGTATGTGAGTGAAACAGCACACAAAATAGCTAAAGATAACACATCAGGGTGGAAATCTCAAATCCTTATCAACACCAAAATCTAGAAACCAAACTTTACCTAAATATATTTTGTAATAAAAAAGAATAAACTGCTGAGGGACAAACCACAGTTTAAAAAAAATCATTTTGTTATAGAAAAGGCTCAGATCCACCTGAGGCTCAGTATCAAAACACTAATAACAATGAGAGAAGGTCTCTGATTTGTGAGAAAGGATATTCAAGGGTGCAGTCCACTAATTTAACAACTATTTCCAGCCCTGCTCGAGCTTACGACTCTCCTCCGCACAGAAACACCAAAACAAATCTGCAAGCATTTACAGGCCGGCTGCTTTCATCATTCCTGGCAGAAAACATACGAGGCTGGTTCCCCTCTTTAACAAACACCCTGTCTAAGTTGAGGGGCTATTAGGAGTGAGGGCTGACCTGAAATCCTAGCCGCTCATTCTTTGACACAGCCACAACAACTGCTCTGAAAACCTGTGGCTGTGTGTGTGTGTGTGTGTGTGTGTGTGTGTGTGAAGGCCAGGGGAATCTGAGCATATCACAAAATGGTAATTGGATCATTTGTCATATTTGGACCTCATCGTTGATAAGGTTAACATCTACTGTACAGTGGTGGACTGTATTTTACACAGACACTAAGAGCCTGCAAAAAAAATGGCCCGTGTCAAGGAAGGCAAATCAGAGCTGTTTTGTCTGGTGGCATTTCTGTTATTTGTACTGACGTTTGATCAAATCAGAGCCCATCTGTGTGTGTGTGTGTGTGTGTGTGTGGACCTGGCTTGTGAATCATGTGCTGAGAGCGCAGGGATAAACCAGCTTTGATGATGTGCAGTGCATGAGGAGGAAGCAAAGCAGCGATACTCTAAATGCTCCAAGAGCACCTGAGGTGCGCGGAGCATGGCCGCGCATCCGTCCAAGTGTGCAACAATTACACTCAACATGAGGAAGAACACACACAATTCCTGTTAAATTAGACTTTTCTCCAAGCATTTTGTTCTTGAATCGTCTACAGCAACTCCACATCTACACCACCGTCTCTCTGACATCAAACTCGCCTTTGAAGCTTTTCATTCTATATGTCTGTAATTTATTCTCCCACAACGTCAAGCAACCGGAAACCGTGCTGCCCGGAGTCACTCCTAACACCACTTAAAACAAAACCATCTCCAAAATGAACTGTTGCCTCCCGTTTGGGAGCAACACACACACACACATACACACACACATGTAATGACATGCACACAGACGTCTACTGTTGTCGAAGAATTCCAATAGCGGTAACCACAACTCTACTAAGAATAAACAGCCTGTCTCTGTTACACAATCTGATAGGATGGCTCACATTCAGCTTACAGTACATAACATACAGTTGTACGCTATTCACACCCGCTCACGCAAAACACACAGCCGGCTTCATTCTGCACTGCCTAGCTGTGCCAGGGAGCAGTGACACTGTGGAGGGAGCGAGAGACAATGCATGGAGGCAGTACACTCAAAAAACTGAAATATTGTCTTCAATTAAATTTATTTTGTCAACAGGTTTCACGAAATTGTATGAGGTTAGTTAAAAGCAAACATGTTAAAATCATCGATGAACTTGTATTACGGTAACACAATGATTGTGAATCGAGTCAATTAAATAAAATAACTTCTGATCAACAAGAGATATTTAAGCTTGAACAAATGAAGTCAGTTATAAGGATTTAAAGAATATATATATAGGCTACATATTTTACATGTATCCTTTCAACATGTATCTAATTTGTAGTAGTACAATAATTAATTTAAGTTTAATTGATTAAGACATTATGTTTTCATCCAATTTAATTTTTACTAATTAGTTTGACATAATTCTAGTTTGTCAACAAGTTCCACACAAATGAATTTGGTACACACAACATGTTTTTATTTCCTTTATTCACCAACACAGCACTGATCCAGTTCACATTTTGGTGCCACTTGGCCCCAAAAAAGAATACATTAACTTTTTTGGCACCGTAAGAGTAGCACATATAATTAACGCTGCAACTATTAGTCGATTAATCAATTAGTCGATTGACAGAAAATTGATCGTAACCTATTTTGATTAATCAATAGTTTTGAGTTGTTTTTAAAGAAGGAAAAAAATGCTAAAATTCTCTTAAATGTGAATATTGTCTGGTTTCTTTAGTCCTCCATGACAGTAAACTGAATATCTTTTGTTATGGACTGTTGGTCAGGACCATATATGACACTTAAGGTTGCATCTTGGTGTATAAAATGTCAGACTATGGTCAAAAATGTCAATCACAGGTTTGACTAATCGATTAATAGAAAAAAATAATCAACAGAATAAATGATCATGAAATTAATCGTTAGTTGCAACCCTACATATAATAAACCATACTTTCAGTTGGCAACATTATGGTGCTGCATGGTCCAACACTACTAACCGTTGTAAACCTTAAAGCAGCATAAAAATCCAACAAAACATCCGTTCATTTCTCAGTATTATGGTCTAACAATACAACAGGCTTGCAGTTTTCAGATTTTTTGTAACAGCATAGTGGTCTAACAACCATCTAACAACCATCAGCACACTTGCCACTATCAACTTCTATTTTAGCATTGTTGGGGAAAATAACCTGAGATATAAACATTTTAATTAACATGTCAACTCGTTGTTGCAGGATTCTGTTAAAGTAGAGTTTTTAGCGTAGCTTGGTGTTAAAGAAGTCCGCAAAATATCCATTCAATCGTCAACAATTTCGGTGAAGCACGGTCTCTCAATTCAACATCCTTTCACTTGACACTTTGTAGTACCACTAGACTACCACTTTTCACTTATGGTAGTAGTTTTCCACAAGTTTGCCAAATCATCAGTTATTTTTCTGAAGTGTAGTTTTCGCTGCTCTGCTATTTTCAAAAAGGTAAACATCATTTTATTCAGTTTCGGCCCAAAATATAAGTTTCCCTTTTCCACAGAACATTCAGCATCCATTGGCTTATTCATAAAGTTGTTTTTGAGCATCTGTACCTTAGTAGAGAGTCTGCAAGCATCCAGTTATAGGAAGAGCTTCTGAAGTACTTCAGAGAAGGCTTTCAGCTCCTGAGGATAACTGAGGTTCAGTGCATATATACACCCATTAAGAGCGCACATGCAGAGGAGATGTCTCCCAAGTCGTGCAGAACTTCAACACCCTCAATCACTATTCCAACATCGGCTGGAAGAATGGTGCCATCACCTCCCTCAACACTGATGCTGTAGATGCCAAGGATTACTTGTTCAAGCCCCCTCTGAACAGCATCAGAATCTTTTACATAGGAGAAAAAAAGGACAAAACCAAACTATGAAATCACAGATTGCAAAGAGTAATTTTTGCATTTCAGGTTTCTCTTATATAATAATTTAGCATGAAAATAGCATGACACTTCTAACAGTGTTATGTGTTTAAAAATAACAAGATGCAGTAGTGCCCGGTGATTCTATCAAACTTTAGAGATATAATTTTATATTATTTAATATATACACTCATCACGCACTTTATTAGGAACACTTGTGAAATCTAATGCAATCCAATCTTACAGCTCTGCCATATATTTTAGCTTATAAATTTCCAATTTTTTTTACATTGTGTCAACAAATGTTCCTAATATTTTGCCCCCTCATGTATGTTAATGGGGTAGACACAATATTTGGAACACTTTTCAATATAAAACACTCCAGTGCACCACCACACACTGCGACCACAGTAATAAACATTAAGTAGAATTATCAACTTTCTGACAATGTCCGTAAGAAACTGAAAATGTATACTTTTTGTAAAAGTAGAATTTATTGTATCAGCAGTAACTTCAGCAGCTCTGAGATGGCTGAAAGGTAACCCAGTAACAAGCCTGATATTGAGATTCACATACAGACTATGTTATGTTTTCACAGTGGAAACGTGTTCAAGGACTGGCGGGTCTCAGCAAGATAAAGCAGAAAGACCTGGGTCATGCAGCTAACATGCTAGCTAATATGTGCAAGACCCACCTACTCTGTATAACTACACAAGCACGTTAAAAATATAGAACGTCTTGTATCACAAATAGAAAATACAGTCATGCTCAATATGAAAATACAATGACAATAGGTACGGATGAAAAGAAATGTCCTCCTACCTCTTCCAACTTGGAAAACGAAGACCAACAGAAACTTGTCCACCAACAATTAACGCAGGGGAGATTTGGAGGTAAACCATAGACTCTAAAAAAGTATGGACGTAGTCACCATGACATGACCCATTGGTTTGTGGACTGCAGTTTTGAAACCTCGAGTTCAATGATTTAACCATTTGACCATCTTTGATTTTTGGAGCCAGAGGTGACCATATTTGGAGCTGTCCCTAGCGCTAGCTGCTAGTTTAGTTAGCACTGTGCATTTACAGTCTATGATTAACTATATAATATAGATATAAATAATGCTAATGCTAATTTTCGTTAGCAAAAAACAGGCTTAAAACCATTCAAACAAAATGTATTTACTGGAAAAACTAGACATCCGACTCCTCAGAGGGTCTTTTAGTGCAACCAAACACTGAACAAGACTTTATTAGGTGAACAAAATGTGTCAACTAACTTTCATGAACTGAAAACATATTGTGAAACGCCTATAATCTGTGAATACACTGTGGTTACATTACGTAATCAACATTGTCGCTGTGGCAACAACTTGTAAATCACAAGGTAGCCATGCCCTAAAGCATACACTGCTTTATCATCTATTTTATTTTAAATAGGACCACAATTTACAAAATGAACGTCAAGTTGTATTAAGGAAGACTTGAAACTAGCGATTGAGACCATAAACTCATTAGGAAACTGTTTATTGAGGTAATAAATCAAGTGAGAAGTAGGGTCATTTTCTCATAGGCTTCTATACAATCTGACTTCTTTTTGCAACCAGTGGAGTCGCCCCCTGCTGGCCATTAGAAAGAATGCATATTTAAGGCACTTCCGCATTGGCTTCATTTTTCAGACTGGGAGCTACCCGTTTGAGGTAAACTAGAAACAGTTGTGTGGTCTGAAGTATGTTACTCTTCTTCATCTTTAGGGTTTTATGCCAACTGCTATTGTATTGCTACCACCTTCTGGATGTACGAAGTATCTCAATCCTAATTCACTTAACTTAAAGGGTTTGTGATTAAACAACATATCAATATTTTGTACAGACAAAGAGAGACACAATTACATGGACTTGATTAGAAAATATATATTAACTTAAAGGGGATTTATTATGCTTTTCCTTATTTTCTGTCTATGTATTATGTTACAATGTCAGATTTTCATATTCAACATGTCCAAACTGTCAAAATAATGAGGTAAATGTATGTAGACGTAACGCCTGTGAGCAAAAAGCAGCAGACTGAATGCTTGGTTTCCAAAGTTTTTTTCTACTTTCAGCCCAAGTCGACATTGGCTTGTGACAGATTTCTTTATGGTCATCTGTTCACTGCTCTGCTCCGCTAACATTGCGGCATTTTTCCATTGTTTTGGGGGTAGTCACACTGAGCCATGACTCCAGTCAAACTGGCACGCTCTGAGTGTTTTTCCATTACACAGCACAGCAAAGTAAAATAAGTTGTTTACCTGTTGGAGTTGTGCTGGTCATCTGCAGGTCTTGGCTGCTTGTGCTATCCCTCCCTGCATTATTTCTAACTGATCCTCTGAACAAAAAGCTCCAAATATCTCCATATGTTGTTGTGTCGACAACGCCGATAACAACGCTCTGCTAACTTGGTGAGGAACACAGGAAAAGTCTCCTTTTATTTAGTCATTTAAAAGCTTTTAATATGAAGTGGCAAAAGCAGGAAATGTTGGGTTTTCATCGGCAGCAACTTAACACTACTCTGATATGTGCTGTCCCTCAGCTTTCAGAAAACTGCCCAGTCAGAACAGAGTGGGCTCATCGTGAGGGGGGCCTTTAAGAGACAGGAGCTAAAACTGCCTGTTTAAGACAGAGGCTGAACTGAGGAGCTGCATGAAGGGCCAGTATAAGATAAGGAGGTTTTTGAACTGTGAATCATGTAAAGCTACTCAGGTGGAGTCTAAATATAAAAATATAGAGCTGGAAATGAGCATAATAGGTCCCCTTTAACAAAGACATTTATTTTAAGTAAACTGAAAATAAAAAATGAATATGAAGTACACAACCTGTTCTTTGAGTGTACATATGACATGGTATGCTGACACAAAACATGCACATGGGAGGAAGAGGACGAGAAGGAGAGGGAGGAAGAGGAGGAGGAGGAGGAGGGGGATGAAGAGTAAACAGAAACCAAATGCTGCAGTGGAGAGAGAGTGTGACGTTGCCTTGAGCAAGGAGGTGAACCGCAGCTGCATCTTGTGGAATTTACCATCAATGAAAATGAAAATCACCTGAGTGAGCACAGAATGAGTTTGTGGTTGCTCAGTAAAATGTCGAGAAAAAAAAAATAGCACTTTTGGTTTCACTATTCTTAACAGGCAAAGACCCCATTAACTTCTGCAATCCTCCTACAAGAAAAATGCATGACTGCTTCAGCATCAAATATTTACTAATGCGGTGAGTTGAAGATGTTTTGGCCTTCAGGTTTTCACAAGATTGTGCTCTCTTCAATTTTAATTAGATTTGTGTCAGTGTGCACTTCATTTCACCTAGTGGGGACACGCAATTCATCAATCAGTGTCATAATGTTCTTTGCATGTGTAACGTGCTGCATTGCTGAGAAGTATCAAGAACTCCAGGCCAAACACACACACCCAATCAATCAACTGACTGGTATCCTAGCAACTTGCACATACATTTTGACAAACTGATAAAAAGATAGCATATAAAAATGGGAACATTATAGCTTGGAAACCTCAGGACTGAGATAGTGCTCCTCATGTACTGTACAACAGTGCTGCTGCAGCAGCTACTGCACCCATGGGAACCCTTGAGCACACACTGTTTAGTCAGACACACACAGATTAAAAACTTCAGGATAAAATATTCTGTTCCTCCGGGGAAATATTAGCAAAGGGTCAGCAAGACAACAACTATTTACAAACTGTTTTCACATTCTGCTCATGGCCCAGAGTGTGCAGCTCATCAAAAGGACTCCCGTTAGGCCCCTTCCTTCTGAGCACTGAGATATGGAAACTCCAATTCCATCGCTTACTCACTATGGCTTTCTTTCACATACATGCTCTGTCTGTCTCTCACACTGTGACTGGCTGCGTACTGGCATGTGCTGGGTCATCTGGCAGAGAGGCAGATGGAGCAGTCCTACTCTCCAGCACCTGCCTGGCCCACATTAACCGACTCATCTCTGTGCTCAGCAAATCATAGTCAGGATCACGCACAGCTGCTTAAAACAACAGGCTTATGCATATCACAACTGCCAAATAAAGCCTGTTGCAAGCGCAGCCACAGCTCAGTCCTGTAAAACACTAAAATAAAGACTGATACGTGGACATTTAATCCAAGGAGGTTTTTTTTTTAAATGGCAAAAACCCAATATCAAAAAGCAAATTAATACTTTTTCACTGAACAAGATGAACAAAATCATTAAAGGAATAGGTCGAAAGTTTGGGAAATATGATCATTCACTTTCTTGCCGAGAGTTAGATGAGTACATTAATACCACTCTCAGATCTGGAGAGTAGTATCAATTTTCTCATCTAATTAAATCTAGTATTGGGGTTCCCAAACGACAGGTTAAGGTGCCAGATCAAGCCCCCGAGACGATTTCATAAGACTCCCCACATGTTTAAAACTTGTTACATCCAGCAAATTAATTCTTTATTCTATTTTCTTTCAGTCTTTCATTTGAGTGTAATGATCTAATTTTCAAGCAATGCTGCAAAAATAGAGCATATAAATTGGCACACATTTAACCTTTAGAAAGCCGCGCCTAACTGTGCAACTTGTCAACATAACACACTTAAGCTATAGGACCAACAGAACTTTGATTTACTACAGTGCGCCAGACACACAAACATGTCTTCTTCTAAACTTGGAGGACAGACAGTCTCAAGAGAAGATGGAGTTTTATGTGTTGCTTTCTGTCTCATCTGCAACGACAAAGCTCCTTTCTCCAGAAATACAATCTCAACTGGCCTTGTCTACTAAATCCAATGTGCATAATGATAGGGAGGAGGGAGAGAAGAGTTGCTTAGCTTTGATGTGTATATTATTGAAACTGATTTTGTATTTGCTTTACATGATTTAAACTGTCTATCGAATTATCTGTAACTCTAGAAATTCATCCTGCTAATAGTAGCCTGAGAAGTTCATTTTAACATCAAACCACCAGTCAGGAGTCCACATATACAGTATGTCAAGGTGGCTCTCTTGCACTCAAAGAGGGTACCAACACCTTAGGGGAAAGAAATCAGTTGATAGGGCAAAAGAAGGTAAGATAAAGAGTTGATGTGAGAAAACGTATGATTTCATTTTCTGTCAGTCTGACCCTGGAAGCCAGAATTCCCACTCTTTGTGAGCAGACAGGTCACAGTCTGCTTAGAGAGGGGTGAACCCACTTCAAGCCACCGACAGCCTCACTCAGCCTGCCAGGGAGCCTCACAGACAGGGGGAGGAAATACTGCCCTCTATCAGCAGTGCTCATTTCTCCCCATGTAGGAGCAGACAAACACACTGAAGGAAAAAGGATAAACACAAGTGTCACATACACACGTCTTTGACTCGGAAGTCTTCTCCATGTCCTCTTCTTCCGTCAGAGACAGTATAAAACAGAAGGAAAACACAATGGTCAGACTGTGTTCCAGGTTGTGTTCGGAGGCTCAGCTGTGAGCGGACCTAACTGTAGATGACTTGTTCTGGGAGGGGGGGGTGGGTGGGTTGTGGGGGGGGGGGAGTGGGGGGAGTTCCCTGCTTCCGTTGCATACATATGGAAAAGGATGGAAATGATGGCTCCGAGTGGGTTTATGAATAAGAAAGGTCACAAAAGGGCTGAGGCTGTGACATAGATGGGCAGCCCACTCAGCAGTTTTCCTTGCTGCACTTGTGGAAAGTAAATGAGTACTTGAATGTTTCAATGGAGAAGATTTACACGGGCATTTTTACTGAAGCACCTTGCAGGGATATGTATTCACTGTCATATAAAATCAGCACTCTGACCACTGCACCGCCCATAGCAGGAGCCACCAACACACAGCTGGACTGCAGTCCGAGACTTGCAGCTATAACCAGTAGGCAGCCTCCACTGTCCTGGGAATGGTTGGAAATTATAGGGCCCCTAAACTGACAGTAGAGGACTGACAGTGATATCAAAATCTCAATAATCCTTACTTGTCGGGTGAATCTCATGCAGTAACATTTTTTTTTGTGTTGTCCTGTACACAGAAAGACTTTGGGTTCATACTCTGAAAGCCTTTATCGTTCCAGCTCTCCTCCTATTACTAAGCAAAACACTCAAAACTGGTTCCCATGGCAACGTGGAGAACCTAACCTGGAACAGTTGGAACTGAATGCAGCGCGACCTGTAAACACACATGGACACACAAACACATATTCGCACGAGCACAATGGCAGCAGTTTTGCTCAATTTTGCCTTTGCTTCGACTTTTGCTGCTTCACAGAAAACTCAAAAAACATCCACATAGGAGAAGTGGTGTGTAAAAAAAAATCCATGTATGTTGCTTCTTTACTGCAACAAATGTAGCTGTGGCCTAGCAAGGTAAGAGGCTGACAAATATCCGGGGAGTGGGGGGGTTAAGGTCCGGCAGAAGAGATTAAGAAGGCCATTTGACCTGGGTGAAGCTTTGGGCCAACAGCATTCCCAGCTTGACGCTCTAAGCCAGTGTCTCGATCCCTACCACCCAACCCGCTTGATTGGCTGCGTGTGAGCATTACGGCTCCTGGCTCACTCCGTGTCGCGCTCTGATTGGCTCGCTGGGAGTTTTCGCCATATTCATTTCACCTGTTCAAGACCCGTCAGAGCACCCAAGTTCCACAGGGATGGTGGGGTTATATGGTGTTGATATGGGACAAGGACAGGGTCTGCCTGTGTGAGAATTGCCACCTGCTGTGCGCCTCAGCTGCCCACCCGTCCATGGAGACCACACCCTTGGGTGTCCACTGGGAGCACTGGCACACTCAAGGGTGAGAAACACTAAACTTTACATCCTGTTCAGCTGGGATTCACCACAGCCTCTCTGTCTCTCCAGTGTCCTCCTCAAGCTGCGTGTGAACATACATGTGCATAAACACCCACCCTCATATACATGCTGCACACACACAAGAGAAACAGACTGAGCAAACAGACAGATGTAGCAGCTGCTACATCTTCAAATTACTTCCCCAAAAAAGAACTTGGTGTACAAACTGCGCTACTAATAATCACGATTTTAATTCATTAAATATTCACATGCAGCACATTTAAGATTCCAGCGATTCATCAAACTCTAACTCCGCAAATCAGCATCCTCAAACATCTGCTCAAAACAATGTCCCGTAGAGGATTAAGATTTTGTAGAAACAGACAAACAAAAGTGTTGTCTGAAGCACACCTTGTAAACAGGTCTGTAAGAAAATTAAAATATACAAAAGAATAAGTTGAATTCACTCACTCCATCAGCACCGAATGTGACGTTTCCGTCCAAAATGACCAGAATATAATTCTTATATAATCAGTGCTGCCAGAGTTAGCGAGAAATCAACTTTTTCTTTCATTTTGTAGAAGCAGAAACTGCCTTCAACAAGCATATGAGATAAGTGATCATATGTGTCATCAGTAACAAACTCTCTGCCAGACATTTAGAAGAAAAATGGCTTCAGTGGCTCAGTTCGAGGAGGTTTTATGCCTCTCATATCTAATCAATGAAGGTTTATTTTCCTTCTACTATTCCTTTACTTCCAGTCATTCAATAATAACAACTAGTGAGTACTAATGTGTAACGGTGAGGTCACAAATAGAAACAAAGGCAGAAGAAGCACCCCCTCTGACTGAGTGCCCTGTTGGATGAATACAGTTTCGCAGCCAAAACTGCTATCTGTCACTGACCAAGCACATCAGCAACTGCTGCTCCAATTCTGTCACTTCCCTTCACGTGAAACCATCTCCAACCAGCCATGGACAAGTAGTGAAGTCTCGTTTTACTTCTCTCATCTCCGGTATGTTTGGGTGACGTATTATTAGCAGAAAAATGCGAGACTTGGGATGTCCAGTCAAAACAATCCTCCTCATCCCCGGGCCACACCTTCCACACCTCCTCACTGCTGCTCCTAGCTGGAGAGTCATGTCTGATGATTATTTAACTCCTGGTTGTAATGAGTGTAATGCTGCTGTAACATATTAGTCATGCAACAGGTTGGAGAGGAATGTGAGTGACAGCTTGCTGAGAAATGAATCTCTGCAGTTGCTGCTGTGATGTACATGCAAGTGTCTGTTAAAAGAAAGACTCAAACTCTCAAGGAGCTTTAACAGCGGTCCCATGGGTCTGATAGACTCACAATGAATTTACAATTCTCTCACATCTAATCTCGCTGTTCCCCTAAGCTATGTATTCTCTTGCACTAGATGGTCTGTTATCACTTCAGGAGAAAAATACACTACTCTGGCTTTCGTTAAAAAAAAAGTTAATAATTGATTTACAAATTTAGCAGCGCTGAAATTTAAATGCAGCGGCTTCAACACACTCAAAATACATAGCCTTTATCTAATACATGGCGAGGAGTGAGTCATTATTTCTGGGGGTGCTAATGATTATTCTTCACACAGGAGCATTATTTTACACCACAGGGACTCAGTCAAATATAAATTGCTCTAAAGCACAAAGTATACTCTCTTCTTCACCCCCCCATTAGTCAAAAGCCTGCAACAAGCCAACAGTAAGTTAAAAAGACACCAACAATACTCTTCAGGGCAGAAAATGAACACAGTTGAGAGACACCTTGGTTATCTGCTGCCCTCGTTCCTCAAAGCAGATCGCTTTGAGCGATCCCTCCTCACAGACAGGTGAGGGGAGACATTAGGAAGAGGGTGCAGCGGATGTGGCTGTAGAGGGGAACAGTGCAGCGCCTCCTGCTATCACCGGAGCCTGAATTGGAGAGCTTCCCCTACACCCAGGATCAACTGGGGAGTATTAATGGATTCGGAGTGGATCAACTGATGGCTATCGTATTTCACTGTTTTGACTCAGAGCGCACTGACAACCCAACACACACATCTGCATGTGCACTGTGGTGCAATGCAGATGTTTACACCCATGTCTTGGTTTGTATTATTTTGTAAGAAATTGCTCTTCCAATCAATTTTGCTTCATCAAACAACATTATCTTATAAAGTTAGACAGTTCAACTTGTTTTTGTTGTGATGCAACCAAGCAGAGTGTTCAATCACAAGTTCATCGCTTGTTTATTTGAGTGTATTTTCAATCCAGGTTAACTCAAAGGTGTAGAGAGATAAGTATGAGAGGAAATGTCTGGTTTTAACAGCAAAACAAGCCAGTAAACAAACGCGTGTACTATTCAAGAAGACATCTTTAAATGTGTTTATAACACAACAACACTGATGTCTCCACATGCTTAATATTACTCACTGATCACAGCTCACTTGAGTCTCTTTGTCCACACCTTCCACACCTATTCGATAGTCAAGCAACACTGGATATCATTAATATAGCACCGATATCAATTAACACCAAGTCACACACTGTTTCCTCGTGTGTTGCACCAGCAGAGACTTCGCCACGTGCTTTGCTTAACAAGGACACTTAACAGGGAGGAAATTTCAGCATAAGCCACCATTAAAAAATTATGCAAAAATGCATTCAAGATATTTACAGTTGAACAAACAAACTTAATTTTCTGATCAAACAAATTTGTGTTCTTCCAATCAAATTTAGACCATATAATTAATAAATTAATAATAATCATGCTCCATAAATCTAATTATTTTCTCCAGTGTTTTATGACTTCTGAGGTTTGATTTAACAGTTTATTTTTTAAAATCTACAATTATAGAACAAGCTCAGATGTTTATAACAATCATACTACCTGTGTCAAAAATATGATTTTAAGTTTTACTCACTAAAATAAAAAATATTCAATTAATTTTAAATAGCAGTTGTCTCAGGAATGAAATCTAATCAATATGAAGTCAGCTTCATTATTATAATACTGATCAATTGATCAAAACAATCCTAATAATTATTAAAAGTATATTTGAAATATGAATGACAATGTGAAACTAATTATTCTGCATTTCCAGAGACAAAAAACTTCAAAAGCTTTTTTTAAATAAAATCAAAATGCTAGTTTACTTTGATAAAATTAGTCAGATCCAAATCAGGCACAAACTGGCGCCACTGAACTAATTTGTAATTTCAAAATATAAAATTAATTTAAGTGACATAACATTTAAATGAGAAACATGATATCAAAATCACAACAATTCATACCTTTGTCTTTACTATGTTATTTAAAATTGCATTTAAAAAAAGGCCTGGTCCTTTACATAATAAACTCATTAGCAAACAAAATGTTATTACAAAGGCAGAATCATTAGTCAGTATTTTTTGTCCCTAAAAATAGAGATAATTTAATTATTAATCCCACTATGCCTGTCAGCACAATGAAGACATTACACAACAAAACACCACTAAAAAACAAACACACAGCAAACAGCAGCCTTTACAAAACCAAGAAATGCCAGCAGGCCTGAAGATGAGACTCACACACAGCTTCTTAAAGGACAAAACAAAAACTGATGATTGGTTCACTGTTTCACTGTGACTCCACTGCAGAAACCATGGATATTTAAAATCCATCCCATAAGAATACCTATAATTATTTATACTATTATTTAAATGAAAGACTGAGAAAATAACATCAAGAAATGAAATATATAATTTTATAATTCTGTGTCTGTATTATTAAATATAAATTTCATGTGTCAATATGTGCAAGACAACTAGAATGAATAAAATTATATCATAAAAAGATAAATCTAAATTTGCAGCTAATCCTCTATAAATGGCCACAATATAAATTACAACATCTTTCAATGTAGGACGAAAAAAATGTGTATTTTAAACGGTCAGTTTTATAACAATGTGAATATTTTTGCTGTAGTTGACATGCGCAGGCTGAACAATGACTACAAACACTTTTTGGGAAATTTCAACATTAAATTCTGAAAGTGCAAAAGCATCCTCGCTTTGAAATGATTTGATCAAATAATATGAGGTTACACCCTCCACGTGTGATTTCTCCCAGTTTTTCACTGGCTCTGTGTTTCATAATGAACACCTGTACGTGTCATACGCTGCACACACGTCGACCTCACGGATATGGCGAACATTACGCTATAAAGGCCTGTACAGCTCATGCAGCAGCTCCAGCAGCTCCACACACAGCCGATTGGACGCATGCAGGCACATGTATGGACATTTGCGCCATCTGATTCCGCCTATAGCCGTGCAGTGTGCAGGGCCATCATGGCAGCCATTATGAGGCTCTCCAACATTGCCATGGCCTACGTGCACATTAACTGTGGGGAGTGGCGCAGGCTGTTACACCATGTTGCGCCCTGCAGTTTGCAAAGAACACACTCAAATCAAGCCATAAAGCGAGGAAATAACACAGCAGCTCGATCACACGATGTTTTAAACGTACATATTTCTCTCTACGGTGTCAAAGCACAAAAAAGCGAGAGCTGTGGTGCAGGAAAGTGTAGCCTGCAGAGGGGGAGGACTATGCTGGAAGCGCATAAAGTATGGGTCACGTGTTCCTCCACACGGGGCTTGAATATTTACCTTTTTGTCACGCAATGTAGTCTTTCCCTACAGCTAAAGGCAATGTAGTGAAAAAAGGTGGCTCTATATGTTCTGGGAGAGTGTAGGCTGCATCATATGCCACAAACGAAGCAGTTTAATTACGCATTACGCGCAGGGAAATGCTGCATATTTTTAATTAGCCTATTATCCAAAGCAATTAAAAACTCATGGATGTCTGCTGTTTGTAAACTGCGTGGACGAGCTGATACAAAAAGCACAAAACATGGCAGTGTTTGTCGTGAATGTGGAGTTTCAGGGTTTATCTATAAATTAGCTCACACACAAACCTTCAACTCTCGCTTTCCTCGCAAACACACCAAAACCTGTGTTTGTCACATACATACACACACACATACACACACACACACGCACACATGGATATATAGTATACAGTGGAGAGGCTCAGCTGATTGGTATGCAACTCATCGCGCATTGCAGTGTTACAGTCAATAACAAAACCTAACTTTAAGGCCACGTATTGTCTTGAGAGGGAGGGGGGGGGTTGAATATATGTGCAGCAGGCAATAATAAAGTTTGACCAAAGCTTATATGAGATGAAATTCAGATGCAATGATTGTATGTGTGAGCTCTATGTGTTCATGATTTACAGTAGGAAAAAGGCCTCGCTGCAGATCACGCGATATCGCAGCAGCCACCGTGTTTTCTGCGGATGTTGAGCACTAAAAAACTGTTTCTTTGTCGCTTTTCTTTCTTTTGTTTAATCACCATGAAATTACATTCCCAGCGCCAGACAATAACACACCGCCAACACATACATTAAAAATCACACAGTCACACCGAGAAAAGAAGGGGAAATGTGCTTGCTATATTTCTCAGCGGAAGCCTACAGGTCACACAGTCTGCCATGGGGCACAGTATAGGCGTATGACACAATGTGTATGTGTGCGTGAGAGTGAGTGAGTGTGTGTGTGTGTGTGAGTGAGTGTGTGTGTGTGTGTGTGTGTGCCAGATTGTAGGCCTACCTTAGTTTTTTGGGAACAGAGTAGTCTACCTCTATCACCTTTCCGTGTAATTCAACTTTACCTGTAGGGACGAAAATTGATAGTGTAACATTAGCTGTGTCATGAAAGTAACAATGCAAGCTGGTAGGGCCACAGCAACACTTTGAATCACTTCACCAAGTAGGTGCGTCTCCATTCAAACAGCCAACCCCATGAAAAAAGTAACCTTACGCGGGCGCGTTTGTGCGCAGGGCGGCGGATAAACAGGGTATGTTTAGATTAAAACGTCCACAATGTGACATTTTGTGGGTCACAATAGACGGAGTCGGCGCCAAAATGAAGCATGATAAGCTTATATAGTGTGTGAGGGAAATAGGCAGCCATGCTTTCCACTCCCACAACCCTCACAGTGCAATGAGGGGTATTTTTTTTCCTGCTCTCAGTAAAGAATGCAACATCAAAGAAGGTTTGAAAGAAGAATGACTCTTTCTATTGTAGGTAGGTGTTTCTTAATTCTCCGTGTTGAGCCAGCTCGGAGGGTTGAATTTGAAGCGCTCCTCGGCGAAAGCTTGAACACGGCTTTTCGTTACTATTACGAGTGGCCTGCCTGGCGCAGCACGGAATTAGCGTCTCACCTCGTCCCCCCTCAGCTACCTGTTTATTAGCTCTTTCCTCCGGACCCCCATGACCCACCTCCAAGACACCTCGTAAAAACATACCCAGACACCAGAGGAACATGGATCTGACAAGTTTTCCGCGGTCGCTTCGCTCTGCTCTCTTCAATAAAATCAAGATAAAAAATAAGTGAAAAATAATTATGCCTACCCGAACCATCAGACCATCCCATACATTCCAGCGGGTGATTACAAAGTAGCGCCCCACAGTATCGGAATCTCCAAAATATAGGTTATTGTGCGTAAATGCGTTACGACGGCTCGTGTTTTCTTAAACGGGCACCATAAAGCCCCGAGTGTCCTGTGATCGATAATTTATCCTTTTTTTTTTTTTTTTTTTTTTTTTTGGAGCGTGCATGACTGAGCGTTCATCTAAAAAACTCTGATGGCACACGGATGTGATCGCAATCACTGTCCCGAGCACAAAAAAAGAGAGAGACAATACAAGCAATGATTAATATTTCACATTTCGGACCCTCTGATCTATTGTGCTTTTTAAAAAAACCTGATTCTTGCAGTTTGACTCGCTGTGAATTTTTCCCCCTGTCACCGCAGCATCACCCGTGTTACTTATCAAATCCACACTTACCAGAAAGAGTCTCTATAGCCTTTATGGCCGAGTTCTGGTCGGGGAAGTCCACAAAAGCATAGCCGGATTTCAGCAGGACCTGCTCGGCCACTGGCAGCTTCCTCTCCCCAAAGAGCTGCTGCAAGTCCTCGACAGTGACCGAAGGACTTAAATTCCCAACATATAGTTTGTTCATGATCTGAAAGAGGGAAAAAAAATCTCGAAGGGGTATCAGGTCCTAAAGTGTGTGAGAGAGAGTGACGATATTCAGATAAGTAGAAAAAAATAAAAATAATAAAAAAATAAAAAAGGAAAAGCTGATGGGGAAAAAAACGCAGCAATTACCCCCCTATGAAATACTAAGCTATAGGCAACCCCCCAGCACCAACTCTGGTCCTGGTCAAACTCTTTTAACAGGGACTGGGAGAAAAAAAAAGTGTCGTTACGACACTACTCCACAGCCAACAAGCGCCGCCTCTAAATAAAATCTCCCCTAAAATCACCAAAAAAATGTTTGGAGGTACATGCGGGATCCCTCATGGTTTCCCCCAGCGTGGAAAGTGCATTAGGGTATGAAAGTGGCATGATGATCACATTCAAGCAAAGGGATGGGCTTAAAGAAGGCAGAGGGGTTTATTTCATCAAATCATAATAAGGGCCGTGCCTTTGGGTCCCTCCAGGCTGGGGAGTGAAAAAGGCTACTGTGTGGAAAATCGAGTCGTTTTGTCGCTGTACTTGTCGATTCAAACAGTGTCACTGATCCGCACTGTTTGCCTTTTATTCATTTATGAGCCACTTAGAAACATGGATTATTGGAGCTGTGCGTGCAGGGGAGGGGGGGGGGGGGGGGTCCAAACCTCGCTGAGAGACACCCATGTACGGAAAACTGTTAATGATATTATCCCATAATTTAAGAAAACTTCTGCAATGATATCAATGATTATTCCATTTTGCTACGATTGCATTTAAAAAAGAAAAACAATATTCTAATAAAGGTTTATAACAATAAGGAAAGTGAAACCTAAAAATCAACATCCTTGTACATTTTGTCCTTGTGCAAAGCAACAGGGAAATTAAATATTCTACATTTTCCTGGGGGTCCCCTGCATCCTGATCAGAGGGACCCAGTGAGGGTAGAAGACATAGACCTGCAGCTAACGCTCTTTTCACATTTCCTCAGAGTTGTTTTAGGAGATGCCACTTTCACTTTTAATTTCAACCTGTGGACAGTGCTGATACAGATCCAACTGCAACATGTAAACATGAGCAGACATTTTTTTTTTTTTTTTTAAAAAGGCTGACATGCAGAAGAAGCAGGATTCGTGGCCTTTATTTTATCTGAAAGCAGTCTGTGCATTGATTACATGCCCTTTATGCAGTGTCAGAGCTCAGACAGGCCACAGACATACTATAGCATCTTTTTTTTTTCTTCTTTTTTTTTTATGGTGGTTGTGGTGTAGGTGTGTGCACGTGGGTGTGTTTGAGAGTGAGGTGGATTTTTTTTGTGTAAAACAAAAGCTGGAACATAAAAGAAGGGCTTGTTCTTGGCGAGGCTGCAGCAGTGCTCATGCATGGATGTGTAGCCTGTGTCTTCTTGTACCTACACTAGTTACCAAGGGGAGGAGCCTTTGCCTAAACCACTTGAGTGTCTCTACATGTGACTCGCCTGTGCCTTGGAACATTACTGCCACCCTACTGTAGTGAAGAGACTGCCAGCAGCAGGAGTGACCATTCCTCTCCTTGTTTACGTCAGCGTGAACAGAGGAATGTCCAAGCTGTGGCCTATTTACAAAACAGCTCTTTAGTTACTTTCTTGATGACATGCTAACACAGTTGTTGCAAACCTTTTCCACTGCCAGCTGAGACTCATTCAGATCTGAGTTCAGAAAAAATGAGCCAGGAATTACAAAACTAATTTACTGCTCTGAACCTATTGCATTATATATTATAACTATTACATTACCATCACACTACCATGCCTACATTTCCTCCAGGATCAATGAAGCATCTGTCTATAGATTCATTTTACAATCCTTGACATTGTACGTCATTGCTTTTAAATAGCAGCCATATTTTACTGTTTTGTCTGTTGTTAAGTGGTAAAAACCCAGAGAAGAAAAATGCCCAAACTACACACTCTGAATTTGTTTACATCCTTTCCTGTACATGTTACATCCAGCATGCTGACAAAATCAGGCAACCTACCAAAAATGATTTCCACTCCGAAATAGAGAGAATGAACTGGAATTGGAGGGGATGTGACATCTGGGGCGGGTGGGAAGGGGAGGGGGGGTTACAAAGAAAAGAGAACTGCTGACCAAAACAAACAACACTGACATACACATAAATGAAGACTTGTGGTAAAAAAAAAAAAGAGGGAAATAAATTCGCTTATGTAGTTTCCAAGGTGTGGTCAGCTTGTGACTGCTGTTGGTCTGATGTGAAGACTGGTGAAAAATGCTGGATCACCTGATTTATCTTATAACTCACAAGTATTTCAGTGGATACTACTCGTATTAGCTCTAAATTGATACATCTGCAACACTATTTACTGTATTTTATTAATGATTTTAAATGCTTTTTACTCTCCAAATAGTAAATCTCCTTTAATTTAGAGACATGGCACATTTTACATTTAATATTAATATCTAAAATGTCTCAAAGGTAGGTTATATTGTGCAATTCACTAAAGTGTAACTATTTACTCAAGTGTTGCACATGAGAGTGGTTTTAAGGAATTAGCAGTTTAAACTATTATTTCCTTTTCTGTTAGATTACTGCTTGTAATGCACTTTAACTACATTACAGCAACTACTTTGAGGAATATGGATTTACATATAAAAAATATGCTTAAAAGCTTATGGCAATAAATATAGTTATAGTTTTAAACTACAAAATATAAATTAGTGCATCAGTATCTTTCCTACAGGAAATAAATACTTTTTATTGCCAATATTATGAAACTTAAATTTAATGGATTGGTTCACCCATTTTACAAAAAAGAAAACATTTTTCTGTGCTGTGAGCTTCACAAATGAAATTCCACTCAACTCCTTCATATTGGAGTAAACGGAGAAATAGATACTGCAAAACCTGGACAATTAAAACAAAAATGATATTCATGTCTGGGTACACTAGAGAAAAGTGACAAAATATGTTTTTTTTTAATCATTTGGGTGAAGTAACCCTTTTAAAGAAACAGCCTATTCTTACTGCTTTTCTTTAACCCAAAGATTTGACTTCTTTTTTCACCACCAAAATTTAAAAAATAACAATAATAATAATAAAAGAAACTACACAACTATAAACTACAGCTCCAATAGGACACTGAGTTTGTCATGTACTGCACTCTTATGTCATAGATGCTGGAACAAGTTTGGTCTCTTGTGTGACCAGTAGGGGTAGATGTTAGACTTCAACGTAGTCCCTCAAGGCAGGTCTTGCTACACCACACGGTGAGTTTAAACAGCGGTACTTAGTGAAATGAACTTGATTTGCTAAATTTACTATTGGATTAGCTGTCCTCATCAGTCTGCTCAAAGACTATAAAGAGTGTCAACAAAGCATCAATGTTTTTTTTTTCCCTTACAGTTTAAACTTGTGCCTGCTCGACTGACAAGCAGTGGCATTTAAATCGGAGGTTTATGGCTTTCGATTGAGGGAATAGTAATCGTATAATCAGAGTGAATTGCCGTTTTGTTCAACGATTATTGTCTGAATTGGTAAAAAAGATCAGAGATGTGGGTAAAGATTCAGAGATCGGGAACCAGGCTCAGAGAATATGCAGTTCTGTAATATTTTCCCCTGGGGTTATTAGATAATCTAGGACTTTACTAATGCATTTAGCCATATCCATTCAATTGTCCTCAGGTTTTTTTTTTGATAAAACTTGGATAAATTATGTATTTATAATGATGTTTATTTGATGTTCTAGTTTATTTCAAGTAACGGGCTATTTCTAGGTATTTTTTCCACAGAAACCTTTTGAAAATGATCAGTTTGAATGTATTTTGAGAATATTTGTACATAGTGATATACACGAGCTTAAAGAGTAGCTTGGATACATTTTGACTAATTTTATAATTTATTGAGACTCGTTATGTGAGCTCATGTTTTGTCGTCATCATTATTCATTTTTCTATTGCCTTGCAATGACAAAAACACCATGTAGACGTGTGCGTATGGAAGGACATGAGTCAAGGTTAAAAATCACATCTCCCTTTAATCTGTTCAAACATTAATTTTCACTCATTGCATATACAAAAAGGGGGGGAAAAACATTGATATAACCTTTACCTAGACATTTAAATTAAAACCCTTAGGAGGCAGTTTGAGTCATATAAAATGCCACTGCTTCACCACTGATCAGTACAAAGTTTCCCAGACTAGTCACGTACATCATGAGAAGTGCGGCGACCACCTTAAGGAAGAAGATTTATTCAGAAATGAATAAGTTACCACACAGAAACATTTCCTTTGTGTGCTGGCAGAGAGACAGGGGTTTTGATTGACAGCAACGTTCAATAGCCACCTGTGAAACAAATGTCATTAGAAAAACCTTCAGCTTGTTACCTGCTGAAGGCTTCAATAGCACAGCAAATCATTTATAAAAATAACTTATGAGGAGAATAAGACCGTGATCTGGGGTGAGACCTTCAAGTCCCTCTGCAGTACGGTGATGAAACAAGACAAAATTAATTAGTCTTCAGAGTATGTGAAACGAAAAACTAAACAGGAAACTAAAATACCCTTGGACTTCATTTTCTCAATAATAATAATATTAGCAGGAGGACTGCTAGTAGATTGAGATAGTCACCTGTATGATGTGTAGTGGTCCCTGTTGTCATAGCATTCATATCCACGGTCGTAGTCACGTGAACAGCGTCGAGGACCACTTAGACCACCTCCTCCACTACATAGAAGAGAATACCAAGATGAGATTTACAGTTGTGTCTTATTGTCTTACAGTTGTGTTCTTTCATTTTTGTTTTTTTGTTTCACCTCATCTGTGTTATTTCTCCCGGACTGAACTCGTGCTTTTTACAGTTTTGTGTTAATAATGCCGGCGGCTGAGCTAAAGTGAATTTGTGATGATTTAGGTCCATGTTCTAATCACTTTGACGAACTTTGGGTATCCATTTAAAACCCTGCTTTCCTAATAAATTACATAATACTGGTTTCTAATGGGCAAAAGCATTTTTACAGATCTTTCATAAAGGCCCTCTATTTGGAGAGTATAAAATGACCACTCTCAATTTTTATTTTAAGGGGACATATTATGTTCCCTTCAGTTCAGCCTCTTTCTGAAACGGGTCGCTCTGGCTCCCATCTCTTTAAGGCCCCCCTCCTGATGAGCCCACTCTGTTCTGATTGGCCAGCTTCTGGCTCCGGAGGCTTTGACCATGTTAAACATAGACATCTGATATCATAACAGTATAAAAATGACAGAAAATCACAAAAAGCATAATGTCTCCTTTGAGCATTCATCTCTTAATGGATTAGATCTAAATAATAATAATTAATAATAATATAAAAAATAGTAAAAAGTACTGTACATCAGAACATAACTGTTTAACAGGAGAACTGTGTGTTTTTTTGTTAACGTATCTTATTAATCCACAAACACTCAGAATACTTCAGGGTTGGACTGTGAGGTCTTTTTGTGATGCAGAAGTCCACTCTGATTCTGCCTCCATCCAGCTCTGTGCCATTGGCTCGTTCCTTTGCCTGAAAATGAATAAAGATAAATTATCTCTGTACACTCTGGAAATATTTCAAGTACAGGTGCGACAGGGGTCTTTGTCAACTAGTATTCTTATATCTCCAGCGTCATCGTGTTCTTGGAGTGCCTCAACAGCTGGTCATACACAATACACACATCCGCCAGGGGGTCGTATTTAGAGAAGACTGTCATTAGATCCCTCTCTGTGGTGTACAAACTGAGACCAAACAATCCCAGGCAGCAGTTTGGATCTGGATTGGTCTGCAATTTTAAAGACATTAAAGGGTTGATTGATTATTGATTACACAATCAACCATTGGTAGTGTCCTTTTTTTTTTTACAGCTGTGTTTCTTTGTCATACATCAAACTAAGTCTACAGACAAATCACGCAGCTGATTCATGTGTTTTGCTCTCAAGAACTCATTACTACATTACTGCAGTGGCAGAGTGGAAGCAGAAAACATTTACATCTAGCGTAAAAAGCAGAGATATTGATGAGCTTCTGTCCGACCTCCACGGTCTGGATGTGAAAGTGCTGTGTGGAGTAACTAATTAAACCCAGCAGGAATTACTTACTAACTTATGATTTTAATTGACATACTCAATGATTATTTATTATGATTTCATGGAGCAGATGATTGTAGCTCTTAATTTCTGTTTTTTTTCCAAAGAAAAGACTCCAGAAAAGACAAACCCATATTTTAAAACTGGTCCAAATTTTGTTGAAAAGTTGATGTTTTGTAGATTATATACCATTTATTTTAATGTCAACTGCTTGTACAGGACTAGTAAGGACTACTAAAGTACTTTACATACATTACAGTGTTGTACGGAGTTTCACTGGTGAGGTGCCACAGCAGTAATGGCTACTTGCCCACTTCTACCAACAACCTGGATTGATCCACAGGAGTAAAAATGTTTTTAAAAAAGCTTTGCGTATAGCGTGTACTGCAGAGCAGGAGAGGGTGTCAAAGATGAATGTATAGACAGAAAAATGGGTATTTAGTAGTGTTTAAGAACTGAGCTACATACTGTATATTCATATTCCTTCAAGAAGAACGCAGGCAATGCTGACTGGCTATTTAAAACAAAGGCCATTGAACACTTACGCAGTTGCTGATTTGCCTGCGGTGATTAGACATGGGTGAGCGGCTGTGGCTTCGGTGCCAATGCTGTCCACTGTACTGCGAGAACGGCAACAATAGGACCTTGAGCGGGAGCGAGATTGGCTGTAGTGTCTGCGTGAGACACGGTGGGAATGAGACCTGCATAGAAATAAGCAACACTTCCACATTCACATTGGTTCTATGGTTATTCACATTCAATTTCTCTACAACTGCATTGTTAGATGGACCAGTGATGACATATCTAGTCATTTTGTGTCATTGTAACTCCCTAAACATTGTCACTCACCCAGATTTCGACTTTGGCCTTGTTTCAAACGAGAAGGTGAGCGGCTTGCCGACTTCTGAGCCCCGCAAACTCCTAGAGGCAGAGCACACACACCAACACACCCCTTGTTAGCACCAGTGAGAGGACAAACTCAGACATTTGCCTACATAATTCTATGTAGTAAAGAATAAATTTTATCCTGTGAAGAGTATAGAAAAAAAACAATTCAGAATGCAAGACAATGGTACTGATTTCGCCATGGATAGTAAGACAGCAATATCATTATTAATCAATTTAAATAAATTGTCAACATGATGAAAAAACATAAAATTATCAGTTGTGTAAAAGACCAGAAAGTTACTTAGCACTGTGACCTTATCTAGATTAATTCATAACTTAATTTCAGTAGCTTCACATTATTCTTCTTTCTTTAGTTGTTATACTTCTTCTTACTTCCCCCATCTCTCACTGCCTTTACTTCTTCCCTCCTCATATTTTAGCACACATTGTTGAATTCAACTTCGAACATCTTAACTTTATTGGAAATAAAATGAACATGAGACTTGTTCTGCATTTTCTTCGTCCAACCATAACCTTAATGAAAAAGGATGAAGAATATATGACTACAATTAAAACTGCACCCTCATTCAAATTTCAATGACTTATTATGATCTTATGACATGTACGGGAAGGTTTAAGATCAAATCACACAAACCTTCAATGTTAGTTTTGAACACATTTCATTTTCAGTGGTTCTACATCCACCGTTATGTCCATCAGCCACTTGCACAGACATAATGTAGCATCTTGGATGCAGACATAAATAAATATGTAATTTTATAAAACCTGCTATTGAAATGGAAATTTAAACATCTAAACACATGTTCATCTATTTTATCCATGCTGGTTGTTTCTACTGTGAAAGGATGACAGATGGCGTCTGCATCGGGAAAACAGAACAAACAGTGTTATCCTACACACACATATTCACAAGATGGTAAATAATAATATGAACTATGATTAATATCACTATGATCTTTTGCAATATAGATATTGTTTTCCCCAAGAAAATTCCCAACTGGATCCTATTAACACAACTCCTGACAAGTGGCCTCTGTGCAATAATAGACAATGAATGTGAATTAAGTCTAGTCAAGAATAAACCTCACCAACAAAGCCTTTTTCTTTCTTACTAACTCTCATCTTAAGTTAGCCCAGACGACCTCAAGATGCTGCTACCACTCATTTGTACCGACTTGCATCACTAGCACTAATTAGAGCATGTGAAATCTTGAGAGCCAAGCCTTAGCACATAAACTGTAGCTATACCAAAATTCAAGTAAAATTTTCTTGACAGAAACTGTAGACACAAAGGCACATACAAATATATAATCATTATAGCCTTGTATTGTTCATTTATTTAAACTAAAAAGAAAATTGGTCTTTCTTCTTGAATGTTCAGCAAACATTCTCCAAATCACTAATTGTGATGGATTAAATCATGTGTTTTTTTCTTTAAGGCATGAGATCAGTTTTAGATAATCACACTGTAGAGGCTGGTAAATGTTTTGGGTTGTTCGTTTAGCAAGCCTGTGCACACGTCAAGTCTACAGACAATGTGGGCAACAGTATTTATAAGAAAAGTTTTGTTTAACAAATACTTTTCACAGAAACAAGCGCCCTGCCCCTGGAGAGAGAACCAGCTAGTTCAAAACAGGTTTTTATGAAGTGTCCTCCTCAAATATACACAGAAAAAATAATCAGTTAATCTGTTGTTATAAACTAACAGCTCAGACCTGGACTAAACCAAAAATGTCCTTGGCTTTCTATGCAAAAAAACAAAGGCACATAAGACAAACATAGAAACGCCATCATCGTCTGGCCTACTAGGCCTATGCATGCTGGATGCAGCTTGCACAGTACAGTAAATGGTGCACACACTACAGTACATTGTTTTCAACTTTAAAAGATAAAGATAAATTGATCAGCGCACTGACAGAGAGCATGAATCAAACCTGTTTTCAAACAAGGTGAACATAAAGTATAACGTTAAGGGCTGAGTGTGCGAGTTAATGCAAATTAATAAGAAGAATTCTTGAGGCTGTTGTTTTAAACTGTTGAAGCATTTTAAAACCTTTATGTCGTTTGACTTACATAAACAACATCGCACAGAGTAACCAAGAAAGCCAATGTAGCTACAGTTATCCTTGCAAATAATTAAATTTCCATTTAACGTTAGATAATAAACATATCACTAATACCAGTGGTGTAAAGTAACTAAGTTTATTTATTCAATTACTGGACTTAAGTACAATTTTGAAGAACTTGTACTTTACTTTAGTATTTCCAATTGATGCTACTTTATACTTCCACTCCACTACATTTCAGAGGGAAATATTGTTCTTTCTACTACAACCACAACATTTATTTGACAGCTTTAGTTACTTTTCAGATGAAAATTTGACACGATGGATAAGATAACAAGCTTTTAAAATATAACAAATTGTTAAAGATGAAACCAGTGGTTTCCAACCTTTTTGGTTTTTGACGTCTTACAAAACACAGTGTGTAGTCGGGGTCACATTTCACATGTCTATGAGTTGTTAACAGCTTCACCAAATAGTGATTTTTCCCTCTAAACTTCTCACATGGTTTCATTTCAATAAATGTTCAAATGATCCAATATTTCATCAAAAATCAAAGATTAGAGAAAAAGTCCAAAAACTGAAAACAGATCTGTGTATCAGAACTTTGTTTTTTCTTCTTTCCTCTCCCATTAATCATCTCACAACCCCTCAGATTTATCTGGTGACCCTTTGAAGGGGCCGGACCCTTAGGTTGGGAACCACTGGACTAAACTAACTAACTGTATATAAAGTAGTTGAAATTAGCTCCACCTCCAGCAGCTACAACAGAAACATGCTGCTTACACACTGACGCCTCAGTATTAATAATCTAATGATGCCATAAATGATAATATATCAGTCAGAGGGACCAAACCACTACTATTACTGCAATACTTTAACTACATTTTGCTGCTAATATTAATGTACTTTTACTTAAGTAGGATTTTTCATGCAGGACATTTACTTGTAATGGAGTATTTTTACATTGCTGTAACGTTGACTACTTTTACTTCAATAAAGAACGTGAATAACGTTACTTCTTCCACCAGGAGCTAATACCCTCATTATGCAAAATATTTTGATTATATATATAACTTATATAATGTAAAGTTTTAGGTTTTAAAACCTGAGTTGGCTGAAGCTGGCATCACTGGCTGACGGGGCCTAAGGTCTAGCTATCATTAAAGTTAAAGCTAACATTAAGTTAAAAAGCTAGCTTCCGACTATAACAGATAGATTTACAGGGACATAATTTGTCAATATAATATCAGTTAATCAAAATTAACATGACAAATACAAATACTTTAGAAAACAACTTAACGGTTTTCGACGGGAACTTGAGACAGCAAGCTAACATTAGCTAGCCAGCATTAGCCAAAACAATGTAAAGACTGTTAACATTTGTTTCATTAAACAGTCATTTAACTAACTATATCTCCATAAACCACGTTAAAACACCAAAGCTCATACGTACCCGCTCGCAGTAACATTTGTCGTTTTCACTCATGTTTTGTGACAGTAAACGTTTCAAAAACAACAGATTTTTTTGTCTGCTGCTAGCCAGCTAACCTATATACCTACAGTGTGTGTATGTATGTGTGCGCGTGTGTGTCCCTCACTCAGGCCTGTTGCCATGGGATACGTGCCATACCGCGGCCACCTGACCATAATAAACCTTTATGTTTCTCATTCACAAGCTCTTAAGACTACGTCTGACGATTATCTTCTAATTAATCCGATTAACTGATTTATCCAATTATCCTATTTTCCTCGATTAATCGATTAGTCGTTTGATCCAGAAAATGGTGAAAAACGTTGATCTCTGTTTTCTCTGAAGCCCAACATGACGTCATCAAATGATAACAGTCAACAACCCAAAGATGTTCAGTTTACTATCATGTAAGACTAAATAAAACAGAAAACATTCACATTTGAGAAGCTGGAATCAGAGAGTTCAGACAGTTTTTTTCTTTAAAATAAAAAACATTAATTGATTAATTTTATTTCCATCAACTAATCTATTTGTTTGATTAATTTGATTAATTGTCTAGTCATTGCAGCTGTCTACTCGCTTTAAACCAAGTGAAAGCAATTGAAGTTATAGTTAGCAAGCCGTTCTACTAGAAATTACACCTTCATATTAATCACAAAAACAAATGAGTTTGGTAAAAAAAAAAAAAACAAGTACAATTATACTACAATAATTAAAACAAAAAAAAAGCAAAAAAACTGAGAATAGAGACCAAAGATAGGACATAAAATGCAATAAAAATGTCAACAAGTAATTTAATTTTACAAATCAAATAAATACTGCTAGGAAACATCAAATTATACCAATACAAGTATTTGATTTTGGCTCACATTGTAATTGAGAACAGATGTCATGTCCAGCTACCATCTTTGTTTGGATTTAGAAAAGGACAAACAAGGCAAATGGAGTAAAAATCTTTGTTATGCCACTTATCAAATAGTAGCCTATGATATAATTTTAGAAATCATTTAACTGGTGTTCTCATTGATATTCATCAAGTCAGATCATTTAGTTTTATTTGTTAAAAGATGTCTGTCCACTATTGATCATTGTTTTATGATTTCTTGCTTTCACCTTGAAGCCAATAAGACTATCTTTTGGAAGAGAAAAGATTTTTCACACCTTATGGGAACTAGAAATGAAAGCATCTAACACCATACCACTGTGTTAACTGTTTGTTGCTGCTATCTTTTCCAGCATTTCTCTGCATTTTGTTTGTCTTCCACCGCAGCTAAACTTAAAAACAGTAAAGAGCAGAAAATAACACTCAGAAACACGTGGATAAGGAGAAGGTAATGGCTGTTAATTTCAGTGTGGAGCACTCCTTAGCAGCTAGTTGATTCTCACTGGATGATCACTTTTTTTTTCACCCTACATGAAAAAAGCAGCCCTCTCATTCAAGTGGAAGGAGAAAATGAAGAACCTCAGAGGCCAGTGGTGCAAAAACTCTGTTTTATTTGACTTGTCTCTTTAGAAGCTGCTGACACAGGGTTTCATGGCAGTGGAGTGTATTTCATGAAAAAGGGGGAGTCCAGTGGGAAAGGTCAAGAATAAATTACATTTTTTTAATTAACCCCCAGTTCTAATCAATATTCATTCAGTAATACTGTGTATTCCAGCTGAAAGTAACATCATAAAATCCATATAATAGCTGATTTGTAGCCCATCTCTGTAAGACACAGTTTAATCTATCACATTAAAGATGTGTTAAAACAGACTCTTTAATTTTCTTTATTTAAAGTGGGCAGAAGCTGAGAAGTAGAAAATAGAAAAAAAAAATTCTGAGATTGGAGGCAGGGATTTAATTGTCAGCTGCAGGCATGTAAAACTAGTCAGTGGCTTCATCACAGTGCTAATTTTAGTTACATTACAGAAGTGCTGCTTTAAACTATTGCTTGGCAGAAGAGAAAATGACAGAAGAGGAGAAGGTACATCTGGATCTAATTACTCGTTGGCACCTATAATGGAGTGTAGAGAGAAAATTCGGTCAGTCGTTTTGAATTAAAGAAAGATTTTTTGATGTATGTGCTAGTTCACTTACCGCAGTTATATAGGACATTTATTTTATGAAGATCTAGAGCGCTGGGTCCATCTCGTTGGCCAATGGGAATGTAGGGATCTGGTTTGGGGATTATTGTTGGTCCACCGTCTTCAGAGAAGGCATACCTGTATCAAAAATATATAAAGTATATGGTATAGTAACATCCCAGCAAAACACAAACTATGATTATATGTTACCTGACAAAGCAGCTCACCTTCCATAATGCATGACAGAGCTGTAGTCATATGGGCTGTTGAGATTGTTTGTCACCTGTTTTCTGAAGTTACTTATATAGTCTGTCAAAACACCAAAATTAGAAGACAGGTGTGAAATTACTAATCTAAGAAAAGACTCATTTGGTAAAAAGCTAGTTAACTGAATGCAAGCGATAAAATTATTTAACCTAACCTGGCATGATGTTTTTCCATACAATTGTGACGTAGTGGTCTCGATCTGAGCGGGACTGTTCATGTACGAAGCCGAGAGCGTGCATGAACTCATGGGAAGCCACTCCTGACCACATGCACCCAGGAGTCTGCAGTGACAGGGTCTGGCTTCCTCCAGTCTGCCCAAGGAATGACCAGCAGCTTTGAGCACAACAGAAATAATCCAATTAATTAAATTCAAGTTACTACAGTGACAAAACCACCACACAAGACTCATGCATATAAATCAAGGCAGGTATTACAAGTGAAACCCTTTTACAGGAGTCGTGCTTACCCATATCTAGGCTGAATATCGAGGAAGCTGGTCTCATGGGTGCGTGGAACAAATTTAATGCATGTTCCCGAGGAAATGTCTTGCATCCCAGTTTCTATGGTGATTCTGTCCATGTCGTCTGTTGTACAAAAACAATCGACAGCTGAATTAAACAAAACAGATGTGAACTGTCAGCATGTTTATAACTGTAAATCAGCAGATTCTGACCATATAGTGGAGAGACGATGTAGGGAACATAAACAAATCCGTCAACTGATTTAGGCCACAGACAGGCACTGCCAGGGCAGGATATAGCACTCCGTACATACGAGCTGGCAATATCGCCATCTCTGAATGACAGTCCTCGGGGGGCTCGCAGTCCTGATGAGAAAAAAAAAACATTTAATTGAGTTCAGGATATAGTAATTATCTTTAATTAGTACCATTCTGTATCATTTACATCTTACTTACTGCTATTGACTTCCAGGATTTGGTCCATTGCATTCATTTCATCATGATCTGTAATTTCATCTGAATGTAAATCAAAGAGAGAAAGATTTTTAATAGTCATCCCCTGGTCTCCAAAATCAGCAAGAGTATCATTTATTACATGTGTGATAAAATGTATAAAAATAGTAACTTAATTTCTCCAAGAGCCCACCTGAGTATTTCCTTCTCAACCTCACTTTCCCCTCATGTACTCCAGTTGAATTCTGCAATACAAGGGTGCATTATATTATATTTTGGCTGCAAAGCATGACAAGGCTAAAAGGGGTATTTGCTCTAAAATTATTTTTCTTGGTACTGACCTTAACAGGTAGAGCGTACGCCTGGGTCAGCAAGCCAAACAAAACACACAGAAGCATCACGGTAGAATGCATTGTTGTGGTTCAGACTGAGGTTCAGCCCGCAGTCTTCCAACACAAGAGCTCAATGAACTCCTCACCTCCAACGAATCTATATACCCACTTCTCCTCCTGTGCTCTGTACTGATTGGGCACATATTCTGTGATGAAGCATGATTAAGACCCCTCATCATCCAGTGTATGTAATTAACTCAAGTCCACTGCTGATCCGTAACAGGTGGTCCCGACGCTGACCTTCACTTGTGCCCTGTACTTATCGCATGTTAAGATTCAGCACTTTCAGAAATGAGACACTTAAAGGTGTTTTGCTGTTGGATTGCTACAACTCAGCAGTTGCTATCAGGAGAATGAATAACCGTCCACCCAGTGCAACAGACCATCAATTTGTGTTTGACTGAGCTGGCAACCAGTGATTTTGTGATAAACTATCGGCTGATAACTATGCTGACAACAATCATTTTGTCACATAGGTAAATATATAAAAACAAAAACCTATCCTTCTCCAAATATTATTTCTATTTTTATCAGGGGGCCAATTTGAAGGGTGTTGACTGAGGGAAGAATCCCAGTGTTAGCAGTTTATGAATACTTGTCTCCATGGTTACTGCAGCACCGTTGGTACTATAACATGTAGATATCTGAGCTGAGGGCACAAGGATGGATACTTAATCAAGTTTCTTCAGTTTTCCTTCACATTAACCCTGCTTTAAATATGTATGCAAGCATGCACGCAAGTAGGATTATATCTTCTTCACATTTAAGTCATCTCTTACTGATTTATGAGATGACTTATGCTGTAGATATTGGGTGGACAATTGACAACTTTAAACCAAGCTATCTAGTGTTTCAACTCCTTTATTCTCTTTACTACAAACAAAGTGCACACCTGCTGAGTTTGTCTCATGAGACACTTCTTATTTAAACACTCAAGATTGAATGCACACAGGGGAGATACCGGTAGAAAGCTTGAATCAATCTTTATTGTAACTGTTTCCATGATTTAATATCATTTTGTTGGATTCGCTTTGAGAACACTCCTGTTTCACCTCAGTTCAGTTTCAGTACTCGTCTTTGTCACCTGAGGAGAGAGACAGAATGAAATCAGGAGGGTCATCTCTAGTATTATTTGCTTATTCAAGAGTATATTTTGCAGTCTGACAAATCAAAAAAAAGTTACTAGTTCTTAAATAATTACTGTATGTTATTTCAGGATATTTGGTACCAACCACACTTATAAAGCCTGTTGATTTTCAGCTTATCAATGTGGCTGAGAGACGATGCTTGGCCCAACTTTATGTCTTTGCTGTTCTTAGGAACGATGGTTGGCTCCCCATCCTGAGAGTAGGCATACCTAAACATATTCATATTATATATTACAATATGATACATTAAACACATTATAAGATATCTAGCGATCTACATCAAATTATTACTTACATCCCAAAGTGCAGGATTGAGCCATAGTCATATGGTAGGTTCAAATTGTCGGTCTTGAATTTCTCAAAGTTCCTCAAGCGATCTGTTGGAAATTGGGAAATATTTTATATTTATTATTTGTCTGCATACATTTTCATTGTTGTTGTTTGTTTACAACATAAAGCATCTCTCATCTTTGTTTTGAAACCTGCTATAGAAATACAGTTAATTATAAATATTCTTTAATTTTCCATTCGTGGAGATCTCACTCTCCAATGCCACCCCCCTTCCCGCCCCTTTGAAATTACCCCTCCAAATGTTTGGCCACATGATGGTGACATAGTTGTCCCGGTCGAAGCGCGACTGCTCATGCACAAAGCCCAGGGCATGCATGAACTCGTGGGAAATCACTCCAATTCTGAAGCAGCTGGGGCTCTGGAGAGACACAGTCTGTCTTCCACCACGTGAACCAAGGTAGGACCAACACCTGGATTAACATGCACGCATAGACACAGCACATATGATTAGAATAACTTCATGATTGGGAGGAAAGCAAAATGGCAACTGACTTAACAACACTCCCTGAAGTTAATGATTTATCCATTTCAATTGTACTTGTTTTTCTAAAATCTGCTGCTACTAAAACTGAAATAAAAATTAAGACAATTCCACGTCCCTCCAACTATCCAAACAAGCCACATTTGAAATCAGGTCTATTACAAGATGCAATCAAACTCTCCAAGCAAAAGCTCTCACCCGGACTTTTGCTGGATGTCGATGTAGTCTCGCTGGTGAGTCCGGGGAACAAACCGCACACAGGTATCTTTCTCTATGTTCTCCATTCCTTTCTTTATCATCTTTGTCTCCATCTCAGCTGTTCATTTGTTTAAACAGAATACACAGGGCACATAGAGTCTATAAATAATCGAATAACACAATGGTGAATCTCAAAAAGTATCAGACTGTAAAGAACATACAGTATTCAGGTGACATTCTGTATGCAATGTAGACATGTCCATCCACAGACTTAGACCAGAGGCAGGTGCGTGCAAAGCAGACTTTGGAGCGCCTTCCAGAAGACACGGCGATGTCTCCCTCTCTGAGACTGGTAGTGCCGTCTATGATTCGTGAGGCTAAGACAGAAATCAGGGGAAATTTAATTGTTCTAGACAGAGCAACAGGACCTAATTTGTTACAGTATGTTGTGGAAGCTGCAAAAGAATTAAATCAAGCAAAAAAAACGTGCGCAAATTACCTTGGAACTCATTAGCTTTAATAATTTCATCCATTGCCGTCCCATCTCCATGCTCTTCATGCTCTTAAAAAGAAGAGGTGTAATACAGTGTGTTTGTTTCTACAAATTGAGTCACAAATTAAATTTTCAAGCAAGTCCAAATTGCATTTACCTTTATAGCCTCTGGGGCCCCATTTTGGGTTGAAAAAAAACTTCTGCAAAAAAGAAACAGAAAGAAGACAGTTGTTTGTTATTCTGTTGAATTTAAAATCACAGTCCCACTCCGCTCCCATGTCTACTTACCTGAGCATGTACGACGGAGAGGCAGGTGGATACCATGCATATGAGGATAATCCGCTCCATCTTTGCCAGTCAGATGTGTCCTCACTGTTGCCATTTTACCTGCACTAACACCTAGCTTTATATGTGTTCCCAATCGCTGTCCTGAGATAATACCCATGATTATCTCTTAAATTACAGAGTTGCTGTTATTTGTTTGTGAGTGAGTTTAATCCCCAAATTAGTTAGATTCTTTCATAAACAACAACTCCTACGGCAAGATAATGTGAGGTCTCACTGTGTGTAATAATAGTTCCAGTTCAATGACTAGCTTTAAATTAAATGGTTTAATGTTTGGCAGAGGTTTAGGGCAATTTAAGGCTTTAGATGTCTTATACACACACCACGAGTGCTGTTTTGATTCTACTGAAGCTCAATTTACGAGCAGTTGACATGTTACGTTGTGCTGATTATTTCAGAATAGTAACTATCGCACAATCTATGCGTTCATACTGTTTTCCAGGTTGTGCAGAAAAAGGAAAAAAATACTACCGCCCGAACAGGGACTTGAACCCTGGACCCTCAGATTAAAAGTCTGATGCTCTACCGACTGAGCTATCCGGGCTCTACTAAAGTCACCGGAAGGACTCTTAATAAAGCAGAAAACGAGCTTGCCTAAGCACGGCGATAAATCAATAAACCCTGTAAGAGATTTCAATCAAAATAGGATATAATGACCGCTTTTTCTGGACATACACTTACATATACACAAGCTCACACCAAGGTAAGTTCACGTTAACTTGTAGCTAACTGTTACCTCGTTTAATGTAAGTTAAAGCTAACGTTAGCTTCTTTGTTGTTGGTAGCTCAAGTAACGTTACCTTAATAAAGTTACAAATTAACTAGCAAAATAACATTAATATAAAAAACATTGGTATTGCAGCTTGCTTACATTAGAGCTACAGTGTATGTTTGTGTTTGTTTGTTAGCGTTAAGCTAAGTAACGGTGTGTTTACTCTCGTTAATTACAGGAGCGAGTCCAAGAGCTGCAGCATGCTGTCGAAGAAATCACACGGAAACTGGAAGAAGTCCAGCAGGAAAGACTGCGTGCCGAAAAAGAGATAACTAACTGGTACAGTTATTAGTACGGTTCAAGTGTAGTCAACTTAAGTTGGGTAAAATATAGTCACTCAGGTGTAAAACGTGAAAAACTGTTTTGTCACAACGTGTGGGTCTCCTCTGTGACGTCATTGCATACTTGGCAGGCAGGGCACAAAATTAGTACCAGACACCAGCCAAATACTGGTAAAATATGCAAGTGGCTGGTAGATTTGCTTCACTCACAAGCCAATTTGAACATTCACTAGCCATTTGGTCAGTGGACAAAAAAGTTCATTTTGCACCCATATGGCAGATATCAATATTGACTGTCTATGTAAACTCAAGTCTCAAAGGACAGGTTGATAGTTTTTCAAATCTGTCTTAAAAGAACAGTCAGGTGCCCAAATGAACATTGAAACAGGTTTTTTTTGTTCTAAATCATTCCTCCTGTTCATACTGGCCATCAGAATATCCCTTCATAAGGCACAAAATCCACAGTCCTCCCTCTGTGCAGAAATGTATTTGAAAGTGTATCTGAAGCTAATATGAAGCTGCAAACACCAAAATTAGTCAAATCAAGTACATATCTTTCAATGTTACAGTCTGTTTAGTGCCAAAGTCCCTCTTTTTTGTTACTATATTTCCACTGCAGCTCAACAGGAAAACACTGTCCGAGGAAACACAGGAATTTAGAGGGAATTTAGAATTATAAGGTTCTACCTGACATTTTTGGCAAAAGATAGTTATTCACATAAAAGCATTCTTTGACAATTTATTAACATTTTGTGTAGGTTTATTCATTTATTTCTGTATTTTTGGCCCTAAAATTTGAGAGAAAAAAAGGTTTGACCTGAAAAGTCCATTTCAAACTTGGTGCTGTAAGGTTCCATCTGCAAAGCACCAATCATGCGGAGGGGGAACCGGAAATGTTGTCCCAGGTGGTAGTTGCGATGGATCTGAGTGGTTTGTTCAAATATTTAAACTTATCGGTCTCGGCATACTGGACTTTGCACTTGGTTTTGAACAATGGTTGCAGAGTGTATGGACTAATGAGCACAGAGGTAAGTAGAAACAGTAGCTATCAGCTACAGCTGCTGTAAAGAATATGCAGAGGCACTGAGAATAGTTGAGGGAGTAAGTAACAAGAGCCAGGTAGCAGGGAGGCAGCAATCCTTGCATTCAGCAGTACCACATGACTCTGTCCTGGTCAAAAAGAAGGCATTTCTTGCATTTTTTCTGAGGTAGTGTGAAGAAGTGGCAAAGAATGGCAGGGGTGTAAATGACATTGACAGTATCAGTTTTACAATCTGAAGGACAGGAGGAAGGTGACAACATAGCTAAGGCTTGTTAAAACATTTTAAACAGTGCATAGTTCAGCAAGCAAAAAGAGGGAGGAAAAGTTGAAGAATGAGAATCTCAAACTAGAGCATAATAATGATTTCTCTGCAAGAATTTAAAGGACTAGTGTGTAGGATTTAGGGGGCTCTATTGACAGAAATGGAACATAATATTCATACGTATGTTTTCATTAGTGTATAATCACCTGAAGATGAGAACTGTGTTTTCATTACCTTAGATTGAGCCCTTCATATCTACAAATAGAGGGGGTCCTCTTCCACAGAGCCCACCATTTTGCACCGCCATGTTTCTACAGTAACCCAGAACGGACAAACCAAACACTCGCTCTAGAGAGGGCCTTTCGTGTGTTTCACAAATTTTGCGGCCACCAAAGGTTCTCCTACACGCTTGGAAGGGAAGGGTGAGCAAAGGGGTATTCAGATGGATGCAATCTGTGACCTCACCGCTAGATGCCACTAAATCCTACACACTGGACCTTTAAAACAAGCCATTCAGAAAGGGAGAGACACAACATAGATGGGTTCGGGTACCAGATATTTAGCCATCTGGATGATCTGGTACTAGAGGAAATATTAGCATTAATCAATACAATGTGGGAACATGGACATTTGCCAAAGAATGGAAACACTCAATTGTTGTCTCTGTACAGAAATCTGGTAAAACAGCAGATGAACCTGGTTCTTACCACCCAGTTGCACTTAGAGCTGTATTATTTAAAATAATGGTGACAGACAGACTAGTATGTATGTTTTAGAAACAGGGATATTTCAGAGTGGCTTTAGGGTTGGACCATCGACTCTGGGCTGCATGAGTGCTAGATTTGGAAGACTTTGGCAAATAAAGAAACTGTAGTGGGTGTATTTATTGACATTAAGAAGGCATATGATATGTTGTGGATGGAGGGTTTAGTGATAAAGCTGTATGATGCTGGGGTATGAGGCAGGATGCTAAACTGGATCAAGAACTTTTTGAGAGATCGTATTATTCAAATAAGAGTAGGTGGGGCTATATCCTGTGAAGAAAATGTGGCTAATTGGACCCCCCAGGGAAGTGTAATCAGCCCCGTATTGTTTAATGTAATAATCTATGATATTTTTTGTAAAGTTGGAAATGTTTTGGTGTATCATCATTGGCTGATGATGGGGCCGTATGGAAAAGAGGTCTAAATTTAGACCATATTCATAAGCAACTGAAGCAGGCATTGGATAAAGTAGTGACATGGGCAAAGGAATGGGGTTTTAAAATCTCAGTTGCAAAGTCTAAGTATGTGGTCTTTGATTTTTAAAAAGACAGCATCACAGCAGGACCTCAGGCTGTATAACAAGCCCATTGAAAGAGTTAAAACATTCAATTTTCTGGGCGTCTGGTTTAAGGAGAGAATGACTTTGAGGGTACATGTAGAGAAGACAGTTACAAAGTGTGACAGAGTCATTAATGTCATACGATGTCTGGTAAGATTTGACTGGAGAGCGGATAGAGGAACATTAATGATGATATACAGGGTAGTCATAAGATCTGCAATTGATTATGGGTGTACGGCATATGGGACAGCAGCTTCCTCTGTTTTAAAGACGCTGGATGTGGTGCAGGCTAAAGCACTCAGAATATGTGGCGAGGCTTTTCGAATAACACCTATTAAATGCTCTTTTAATTGAAATGGGGGAAACCACATCAGAGCTGAGAAGGAGCAAATTGTCTCTGAACTACTGGTCTAAGCTACAGAGTTATAGGTTCTTAATACCTGCTAAGCGTTTGTTGGGGGAGTAATGGGAACTTCAGGGAAGGGGTTGAAAAGTAAGGAGGGGGAGTCTAGTAAATTCCATGGGTGAGAGAGCACGGAAGTGGGAGTGAAAGATTTGTCAATGGGCCCGGCAGTGTGCTGGCCACCTGTTCCACCATGGCTTTTGCCAGAACCCGATGTAGACTTTTCCATATTAGATCGAATCAATAAGAAGGATGCAGGTGATCCTGTGACTTTAGTCAGTGACCATCTTAAAAGAAAAATGAGCAGGTTACATACAGATTTACACTGATGGCTCCAAGAATCTGAACAATGAAAAAGCTGCAATAGGAATAAGCATTCCGCAATTAAAGATACAACATGGAAAGCGGATATTAATTCATGTGTCAGTCTTCACTACAGAGCTTGTGGCAATCTTGTGGGCACTTTGGGTGGGTAGCAGAAGTTAGACCAGGAAAGATAATTATATGCTTAAATTCTACTGCAGCACTAATGGCACTGAATGGTGGGAAAAGTGGGGCCAGACCAGATCTAATAGTAGAAAATTTTAAATTGAGTATCTAAGTTGGGGAACACTCTTGGGTTTTTCTGGGTCCCAGCTCACGTAGGAGTACAGGGGATTGAAGAAGATGATAAGGCAGCAAAAAGAGCCGTCAGCTTGAATTAGATCTGGAAGTACTGTATGGAAGGGTTGAGTGTAAGAGCTTAATACAACAAGGAATAGCAAAGTTATGACAAAAAGGATGGGAGGAGGGAAACAAAGGCAGGTTTTATTTTTCAATACAGCCAACACTGAAACACACTTCAAGTACAAGAATGGGCAGGAGAGACAATATGGTAATAACTAGGCTGAGACTGGGTCACTGTGCACTGAATCATGGGCTGGCACTGGTTGGTAAGCACCCGGATGGAAAATGCATCTGTGGAGAGGCAGAAACTGTGAATCATGCTTTGATGGAATGTACCAACTATCACACACAGAGAGAGAAGCCTCGTGCAAGCAGTGCTGTCAGAAATTGGAGTAACGGATCAGTCATTCAAATCAATACTCATCGCTGAACAATGTGAAACAATAAAAACTATAATTAATTTTCTCCATCGCACTGGACTCTACATAAGGATTTAATTAATTCAGTGGAGTTCTACAAATGACCAGTGGAGGGCAGCAGTACCCCTTTGCTGTGTCTAGTCTGCCACAAATTTTATCAGAACCGATCAGTGTTTGATATGCAGACAGGAGGACCAATCAGGTTCCGCCTCTTTAGCATATGACCTCACTGCTCTGTGACTGTGGTTAAAATCCAGATGAAATGGCATTTCGAGATTATCCAACTTCCGTATCGTGACGTATTTCCAAGTGAAACAGGATAGACAGGCGGGACATGACATTGGGAAGAATTTGATTTTAACATTGGAAAGTGGGCGTGTCCTAATGAATCTTGCCACTAAAGGTTGAAGATTGATCAATGGGTGGATGTCATGATATTATTGGTTGAAATTGGTTGGTTCAAACCTACGTAAGCATCCATCTGAAAGAGGAATCACTTTGCTTCCCTGTGGTGCCACATGAATGATAAAATCAAACATACACTGAACCACTGCTTCAAAAAAGTTAAGGTACTTCATTTGATATTGAATCCCTGGTTATACAGAACTTACCAGTTTACCAGCAGCATAGAAATGTGAAGACATAGCCACCTGTCAAATTGGACACTTTATTTGTATGTGTGAAAGGTGCAGTGTTTGACCCCACAAGGAAAGTGACCCCAAATCTAATTAATTTTACATATTGAACCTGGTTGCACTTGATATACAGACCTGTTACCCAACAGTTTTTGGCCCCTCCTAAGGTTGGCCGACATTGTACTCAACCAAAAATATGCACGTGTAACAGAATGTAATATCGTATTGCGTTGATTATTGTGCAGATTTTAAAAGTCTTATTCATCCTATTCTCTGTTGCAGCAAATGGGAAACTGAGCGCAGGGTGGATTTGACGATGGATAAAAGTGGCGTTGTTGATGTGTTGCAGCAACTGGGTCATCTGCTTCAGGAGGAAAGGGTCCTCTCTGAGCAGCTGACTGGTCAATCCTCTGCAGAAAGGTATTGTGTTGTATTGTATGCATAGAGAGAGAAAAATAGATAAATGCATAAAAAACTCACTGTACATGTGTAATCTTTCAGAAAACAAAGGAGCGATTTACATGAAAGGAACGAGCGTGTCACAAACAAAGCGAGAAACCTCGCTACTGAAATTTTTGAGGTGAAACAACATCTGGCAGAGGCCAAGGCTCGCAATATGGCTGGTAAGGGAGGTATGGGGGTGTCTACATCCTGTTAAACTTCATTTTGAAGTAGTTTGTAATATGTTGTCTTTCTTTGCCAACAGCACAAGCTTTGATCCATGCATCTACCAGCAAATCAAGGAGAAATCAAAGCAAATCCAAGTAAATCAGTCATTTAAAGTTTGTTTTGTGGATACACTGACAGTTGTTTTTCTGTTCAATATTTCTAATTAATTGTGTATATATTTTACTATACCAAATAAAATGTTTGATTTTACCTTGTCCAGGAGTATTTTTACTTGATCCCAGCAGATTAGCTCTCTAGATATACTCTGAAAAGGGACCTGAGGTGCTAAGTATTTCTGTAGTGGAAGTGCACCCATCCGACAGTTTTCTCTACAAGAGACTGGGCACACCTCGGACAGGTAGCACAGATATACACAGAATTACATTCACACATGGATGATCAAGAGTCACCAGTTCACTTAGTGTAGTAGTTTCAGTATTTCAGTTTCTTTTTGTGTCAAAAATAAAATAAGGCATTTATTATGTTTGTTAGAAATAAATAGCAATAGTGGTGATGCCACATTGTCAACTTTAAAATATGCATTAACCAATGTTTCCCATAGTTTTTACCAATGAATCTACTGAAACTTGGTCATGTAAAATGGCATCTAATGCTGCTGATTCCACTGAGACTCACCACCCCACTTTGCGGCTCTATGTTGCTTTCAGCTCATTGCTTTGGTTCAACAAAGACAATCTATATCTATGTAGTGAAAAGTGATTATTACCCTCTGAAGTGTCTTAAGCACTTCAGGTGTGTAGATTTTTATCCATTATGCAAATTTATTCTGCAGCATGACAGTGACCCCAAACATACAGCCAGTCATGAAGAACTATCTTCACCTACAAAAAGACAAAAAAGAACAAGGAGCCTTGCAATAGATAGTATGGCCCCCACATTCACAGCCCTGATCTCAACATCATGGAGTCAGTCTGGGATTACATGAAGAGACAGAAGCAGTTGAGACACCTGAATCCACAGAGCAACTGAAACAAGTTTGCCAAGATGCTTTGAACAACCGACCTACCAAGTACCTTGAAAACTATGCAGTTGCACCGAGGAGAGCTGGTGATGTTTTAAAGGCAAAGCGTGGTCACACCAGATATTGATTTTATTTAGGTTTCTTCTGTTTACTGGACTTTAAATAAAGTTAACTGATTAATAAAAACTATTCATGACATTATTTATGGAAGCATCCTCGCTTTACTTTTAGTGCCTAAAACTTTTGCACAGCACTGTAAATCTCTCCAGCTGTACTAAATGTACAAAAAGCTAGTTAAACGTGTAATAAATGTACAGTAAAGTTACTTGTACGAAATACTTATATATGCTGGAGAAAACATGGCTAGGTTGTAACCTTTGGTCGGTGAACGCCTTTTTATTGGTGCTTTTGGGCTTCCGTACATATATCAAGAGGACGGAAGCGTTGGGTAACAAAACGTAAGCGTAAGCTGCTTCATGAGACATCCTTCTACGGTACGTTGAGTTTCTATTTTTTAAGTTAGTTCATTGTAACTTACATAATTTACCTAAACATCTATTAGAAGATGCAGACAGCAGCAGCCGCTCAGTGAAGACAGCGGCTGCTATAAATGACTATACACGTGTCGGTCAAACAACATGCTGTCACACATCAGCTAACATTACGTTTGCTTTGTAGAGTAAAAACAGTACAAACTGGTGTAAGCTGGTGGCAGTAATGTTGTCATGTCCGACAGAAAGAGGAGTTGTCAACAAGCGGCTGTAGTGTTGTTAATTATTGTGGATAAGTTAGAAGAAAACGTGTTATTTTGTATAGCGGCAAACAAAACTTAAATTATGTTTCTCTGACTGTGATTTCAAAACAGGTCATGAGGTAAAGACACCATCAACAATGACGGCTTGTGCAGACCACCGCTCCATCTTTGGCTTGTGCCCAGATGATGAGGCTTTGATGGGGCTGAGAGAAGTGAACCCCGTCCAGAAACACAGAGAAGACACTGACGGTATGTGTTGTCTTAAAGGACAAGTTCACAGTTTTTCAAGTCTGTCTTAAAACAGTCAGGTGTCTACAATAACACTGAAATAGGTTTTTCTTTCCTGTAAATCATTCCTCCTGTTCATAACTGACCATCGAAAGATCTACTGTATTTAAAAGTTTATGTGAAGCTTTTATGAGGCTTCAGCTGTCTGAGTTAGTCAAATAAAGTGGATATCTGCCACATTTACAGTCTTTTTGGTAAAACACTTCTGTCTTGTTTTCCTGTTCAACTACAGTGGAAGGATAATAACAAAAAGAGGGAATTCGGTACCAAAAACACAAGAACTTTAAATGATATTGACTTGATTTGACTAATTTGAACGTCTGAAGCTTCACAATAGCAGAATCAGTGACATCTTTTAAATCACCTCTCAAAATGCATCTTCTTAGAAAGGAATTTATTTAATTGATACCCCACTGTTTTATTTCCAACATGTTTTATCTATTTTATTACTATTATTTTATTATTATTTTTAACACAATACTTTACTGCTTAATTGTAGTACTTAAATGTTTTAACTATGTAAAGCACTTTGTAACTTTGTTTTGAGAAGTGCTGTATTAATAATAATAATAATAATAATTATTATTATTATTATTATTATTATTATTATTATTATTATTACTATTATTATTCTTGAATAAACTTTTAAATACATTTTTGTACAGAAAGAGGGCTGTGGATATTCAAAGGGATCTTCTAATTGCCAGTATGAACAGGAAGAATGAATACAGCAAGAAAAATATTGTGTTAATGCTCATTTGGGCACCTGATTGTTGTTTCAGGATAATCTTGAAAAACTGTGAACCTATCTTTTAATAGCTGTGTCTGCCTTCCACACAGGGCTGGAAGATAAAAGCCCAGAGGATGACAGACAGCGGGAGCGCAGCCTGGTTAAAGAGGTGTCGGACAAGATGGTCTGCTCAGCTTGCAGATGCCCCTTCATTAGCCGTGAGGAACAGGTGACTTCATACACTCCTCTTTTCAGATTATCTAAAAGCTCCATTGATGTAGTAAAGACTGTACATACATGAATGGGTTGTTAAAATTTCAGATGGAGCACTACAAGCTCGACTGGCATCGCTTCAACTTGAGACAAAAGATGGCAGGAATGCCACCAGTCACAGCAGAGGAGTTTGAGAAGAAGACCGGAGCTGGTGAGGAAACCACAGTCTTACAAATCTAGCATGGAGTTCGGCATGAAAAGGGGGGTTTGTGGGGCTGTTGATGTTACCAGCTAACTAATTTTCAGTCATCACTTTACAGGAGATATGTCAAGTATCTCAGGGTCAGAGTCCGACTCAGAGGAGTCAGATAGTGACGATGGGGGAACAAGCAGTAATGTCACTGGCACAGATAATGAGAGCTCAGTTGAAACCAGTTTAATTACTGGCCGGCCCTCCAGCAAGGTGGTTTTCCAGAACTCAGCAGGAGAGTATCTATCAGTCTACCGCTGTATTCTCCAGGGAAAGGTGAGGCTGAGCAGGTACAGTACGTAGAGGGTTATGTATGTCCATATCTTTACATATTGTTGGATGTTTCATGTTCTGTTCCTGCCATATTTCAGTCAGATGGAGAGCAAGATGTGGAATCCTGCCTCAAGACCATAAGTAAGAAGACTTTGTGGATCATTCTCATGACAGGTGGTGGCCACTTTGCTGGCGCTGTTTTTCAAGGGTAAGTGAACTGTTCTTTTGTCTGTTTGATTTTAGCACTTTCAATGTCTGTTATACACATTATGGCTGTGAATTATAAGTTCAGTAGCACAGTCAGCTCACTGGTGTGTAAGCATCTGCCCAACACAATGTATTTATGTTACAGAAAAGAAGTCCTTCAGCACAAGACTTTCCACCGTTACACTGTTCGTGCAAAGCGAGGCACCGCTCAAGGACTCCGAGATTCTCAAAACCGCAGTCACGCACCAAAGTCTGCCGGAGCTGCTCTGAGGCGACACAATGAGGCAGCGCTAGTCAAGGCAAGGCTACATTCCATTTAACAGAACAGTCATTTTACCTTTACAGTGACAGCCATGAAACTGTCTATTTCATTTATAGAGGACACATAAATTAAGCTTCTCTTAAAGGTTGAGCTTCTATTGACGATCCACATAACCATGATGAGGGCATTCTGCTGAATTGAATTCGTTTTTCCCTGCCAATGAAAGTTAGTAGGTCATCCATCCTCCTCCAAGAGTGACTTATTTACTTCTGTGAGAGTGTGCTGCTGCAACCACACAGCAAAAAATGCTGCTTATTTATGAATTTATGAAAGTGGCTGTGCTGTCTTTGTAAGGTTGGGTACGGTTGCAAATTCCAAAAAAGTCAAACTTGAGTAAGCAATTACTGTACTCAATGCCAGAAGACAACTCCTAAAACTTGACTTATTGTTACCAGTTTTAATGAGATAGTGATCCGAATAAATGCATTTCAAATGTAACAGTGATGTATTTAATCAATCTGGTCTTGGTGTGAATTTCTTCTCATTTTTTTTCAACTTAATGCACCTCATTCATTAGGTGAAGTTTCTTTATGCATCAACACTTCTGTAACCTTTTGCAGGACATTCAGGATCTTCTATTAAGTTGGGTTGAACACTTGAGGGAGGCCTCTGCAATATTTGTACGAGCCCCAAGCTACAATAAAACCATCTTTTTTGGTGGTCGCACGGCTCCACTGGACAAAAAAGATCCCAGGATACGTACACTTCCCTTTGCCACACGCAGGGCAACCTTCCGAGAGGTACAGCGGGTGCATGAGGTGCTTTCCACCGTTCAGATTTATGGTAAGTTGAATTATATACTTGGAATAATAACATGTCTGCTCATTGTCACACAGCCAGGGTATAATCAATACTGTCGTCAAAATATCTTGACACAGGGAAAGACACAGACATGTCAGCAGTCTGCAGTACATCTAAGAAGGCATGGAAAAAAACAGTCAAACCTACAGCACAAATAAACACCGATCAAGAGAAAGGTGAGTTTAAGAGGTTAAGACTGGATTTATACCATGTGCCTGTTTTACTCCTTTTGTTGAAATTTCTGTTTCAACACAAAGTTTATTCTTGTGAAATGTGGTATAACAGCACATCTCCTTTTTTTTTTTTTTTTTTTTTTTTTTTGCATTAGCAGAAGATCACCATGATAGTGCAGATATGGAGGAGGAAGGTGAGATCCAGCTGGAGATGGTGGAGCTGACATTAGGAACCCTGGACCTCAGGGAGTCTGAAATCCAACCCTCCAGACACAGGAGGAGGAGGAGAAAAAAGAAGGGGGAAACTAAAAAGGAAACTCAAGGTGGGTCTAGTCTGGTGTGACATCATATAAGTGGCTATAATTTGTGAATTAAGGAAATGCTTGTCACAAAAAACTTGTGCACAGTTTACGCAATTTCATATTCGTGTGTGACAGACTTGAGTAACACAGAAGCAGACGATCAAGATGAGGAAGCACCAGAAGCTACACCAGCAGAAGAAACCCCTCAGGAGACGCAGTCAAAGAACAAGAGGCGGAGAAAAGCACAGAGTAAGAAACAACTGGAAGGTGAGTTAGCGCTCTTTTCTCTGTATTCATTATATTGCATCTGTTTCTCAATGTTGCAGCTTGTCACAATTTTGCTTTGTGTCTCTTCAGAAACTGTGGATGATTCATGGGAGTATGGCGTAAGGGATACGCTCTTTACAGCCTGCAAGGTTGGGGATGTGGACACTCTGTGTAGACTCCTCCATCTATCTGAAGAAACTCAAGAGCTGTCGGAAAACAACACCTCTGATGCCCCAAGTCCTCTTACTCTCCTTAATAAGCCCATAGACTCGTCAGGGTTCACTTTGCTGCATGTTGCCTCAGCAGCTGCACAAAAGGCAGTAATCAGGTTGCTCCTGGACGCAGGAGCAGACCCAGCCTTCAGGTATGAAAAAATAGTATAGCCAAGTGTAGTAAAAGTGAAATTACATTGTAATAAGTTGCATTATTTCTGCAATATTCCTTTACAGGGATAAAAAAGGGCAGACCCCATATATCGTTGGCCCTGACAAAGACACCAGGAACGTTTTTCGTAAATACATGGGCGAGAATCCTGATAGATATGACTACAATAAGGCACAGGTAAGTAAATAAAAGGCTTACAGTTGATTTTTTGACATGTATCATGTTAACAGAAGCTGAGCACTTCTACACTTGTGCAACTCAAGGTCCCTGGACCACTAACAGCAGAGATCGAATCTAAAAAGACAGAGAAGAAAAAGGCTCAGAAGGCATTGAAAAAACAGCGAGAAAAAGAGCAGAAGGAGGAGAAGAAGAAACAAGAGTTGGAGGCAGAGGAAAAGAAGAGGTTTGCATCTCTCACTGAACGCGAAAAGGTGAGTTAATGTGCATTTGATCAATAATATTCAAGTGATTGTTTTCATTTTTAAACGTTTGCTTTTTGATTACAGAGAGCTTTGGCGGCAGAGAGGAGGTTAGCGGAACAAGTAGCTGCAACAGGAGTCAACCTCTCTAACATCAAGTAAGTGCCATTTTGTCGTAGAGCCTGATCATAATTTAATCAAATGGTCCATTTTGTAAATGGTTGGTTATTCAAAAATATGTACTGAGATTTGCTGTGTTTTTTTTCTGTGTTGGTTTGTCACCAGGAGGTGCTGGCTATGTGGGGATTCTCTGCTTGGGAAGGTCCCATTTCAGTACCTAGATTATTCGTTCTGCACCACCAAATGTGTCCAAGCACATCGAAAAGCCAGTGCTCCTCCAGGCAAGACCTAACACCCACATGGAAAATTTTAGTCTTCAGGAAGCTACTTCTAACATGACTCTAATATGACTGTGATTTGCCAATATGCTCGTGTCATTTTCCACCCTGAACATACATTTCAGATTTTACTATGGCAGATGTTCTTAGATATTTTAATTCAAACACAGTGTTCACTGGATACAAATACTGTATCAAAACAATCAAATGTATAATTTATTCAAAGAATCTGCAATTCAAAGGTCAAGTAAAAAAGCAAATGCAATAAAAAAAAAGAACTGAAATACTTTGTTAAATACATAATTTACCAATATAATTTTTTCCACAGGCCTCGGCATTTTCTACCTTTAAGACAAAATCAACATCATTGCTGTTTGACTATGAAGCGGTTGATATTGATTGACTTAATTCAAGACCGATAAAGAGTTCCCTACATGCTGTATGAAACGATGTAATCTCAAGTGATTAAGAGTAATGGTGCCACAGAAATAGTGTGCAAAGCTTTGTCCCTCAATTCCCTCACATTTGAGGTGAATTATTCTACTTTGCTTCAAACCGTGTACTGATTCCTTGTACAGAATGCTTTAAACAGCCACTGTGATGAAGTATTCAACCAGCTGAATGTATATGGTACGCTGAACACACCAATGTTGCAAAAGTCTCTTAAGGCTTTTTATCAGGGACACTGAGTTGTGGCCTGTCCATAAAAAGAACCCTTAAGTTTGCTGGCGCCCCCTCTAGCTCCAGCACTGTGATGTTGTTGGGCAGGGTGGTGCTAAGCAGGGGTCCAGGGACGTAAAGGGTCTGCTGAGGGCCCCTGGCTGGCCAGTATCGTCCCAGGTTCACACCATTAATCCAAACCTGACCCTGATGGGAAAGAAAGGAACCATGGAAACATTTCAGAACAGCCTTGCATGTTTTGGGATTCTTTGGTAAACCTGCATTGTGTTGTAGATGAGCATTTTTGACTTTACCTTAGTCCATTCATTGAGCTTGAGAAAGGTGTCCCATGCCAGGTTGTTGGGCTGTAATGTTCCCATGTAAATGGTTGGCCCGACTGAAGGTTCCTCCTCAAATGCAGGGGAGGACTGAGGCCATCCACCATCAATGGCTCCATCAATGTCCAGAGGGTAGATCTTCCAGTTAGTCAGTATGTCTTTACCCAGGATCAGGTTGCTCAAGAGGCCCTGCAGCACACATACAGTTTACCAGATAGCACTTGTACTTTGTGTAAAAACATAACATAAGAGCAAATAGTTCATATTTCATTTAAAAATTATAAGATGTGTGTATTTGCTATAAATTCTAACCAGAGCTGTCTCATATACATATGCCATCCAAAATATAGCAACCTTTATGGGTCAGTTTGGGATCCTGGAGACCCTGGGCCGTCTTTGACAGCTCATATGATAATGCAGTAATGCAATACCTTACACATACATAAATATATTGAGAATATGAATTTGTATATTTTGATTTAGTGCAGTTCCGTCATTATCTAGTTACACACATGACATCTTTGTGGATTATTTTTGGCAAACAAAGGAATAAATTTGTTAAATTTGTTTGCCCATTTAACATAACTAAAATATTCCCTTAGTTGGTGTAATAATGCTTTGATAATTTACATGGTTTATTTACTGAGTTAGATTAAAATAAAATAAAACAAGGAAAAGGGAAAACAACTTAATTTAGTAGTTATTTTTACACATACAGCTTTGAGGTCTGTGAGACCTAAAACAATGGGGAAGTAAAGACAATGTCAGCAAAACAGAAGTGGTTTAAGAAGTGATTGTATGCGTGTGCTGTAATGTATTATGTATGGGATTGGACTTTTTTTCTCTTGCCTTATGGTCATTGATTTTGCTGCCAAAGTTAACCCTGCCCATGTTCTCAATGAGGATATCCATAGTGTCCCCCTGCTGTCCAGTGATGTTCATCACCAGCACAGTGTCTCTCTCCAGCAAGCCCTGGAAAACCTGTTCACACACTCTTGGTCATGAGTATGAACATTAAAATATACTGTACAAAACAACCATCTAAATATTTGAACTTTCACAATCTGATTTTTTTTTTATGAACAAGCTTGCTTGGTCTTAACCTGTGATATTTTCCCAATACCTGACCTGGAAATCTGATTGGCCAGACAACAAAAGTTCATTGTGAAGGCTTACCCCATTGACGGACACATATGCACGGTCATGAACCCCATTCAGTGGAGAGATAAGTGGTGTGGGCTCTGAGAGGTCCCTGGGCAGCGTGGTCTGATACAGCATGTATCCATAGTACTGAAACACAATAGACATGACAGGCTGCAGACACAACAGTCTAGAAGTTCTCCATGTTTCAAGAGGTTTACTGCCACTGCAACACCAGTCCCTCCCCTGTTGTTGCCTTCAGACAGACACTGTACCTGTTTCATCTCTTCAAACGTCAGCGGGTACTGGGATTGGACAGGGCCCAGGGGTGAGAGGATCTTTAGCAGACTGCTAACGTTGCCTACCTGAAACAATGTTGGCATTATTAACATCAACCACAGCAACCTTTTTATTTTGTGCTCTGAAAAATTTAAAATAATGCATCTTGTCATCATCATATTACCTTTCTCAGAGTCACAAAGCCGTAAGCAAACTTGGGAGTAGCTGGCGGCATGGGTCCAGAGGGAACCTCTCTGAACTGTAGAGAAACAGTCATGCATTAATCATACAAGTGTAATCAGGACATCAACCTTGGTGGGTGGCAGTTCAATCAGTGGTACCTGCTTAATGACATCTCTGATGGCCAATAGCTTCTCTGTGGGGTCTCCTGCTTCAGTCAGCGGTGCGTCATAATCATAACTAGTCACTACTGAGTGGAACCTGTTGTCATGATCAGCACCTTTGGGACAGAGAACAGTAGAGATGACTGAGCTTTTATCTCCAACTCCATCATGTAAACAATGATACTGTTGAGAATAGTGAAAAGATATGACTTTACCATTCCAGTAGCCAAAGTTAGTACCTCCTTCAAACATGTACCTGAGAGGAAAGAGAGAGAGACTGTATGACATGACGGAAATCTACTGTTCATCAAACAGACAGGTCGACCTCTTGGGAGAAAAGACCAAAACCAGCAAACTGATCTGACTAGCAACTATCATCTGTGTAGCCAAAGTCTGATGTATCATATTCTCCTGTGCCATAGACCTCTATTGATGTCCAAAAACTATTAAAAACTCATCAGTGAGCCTCACTGTTGCACTGTTACATGTTCCTTCATTACCAAGAACATGGTCATTGTAGTTTGTTTTTGAGTCAGTCCCACATGTGTGTCCTTCTGTTTGAGAAACATTTGCTAAAAACTACATTGCCCAGCTAGTTCAGGAAAGTACTGAGATTTTTTTTAATGAATCTATATATGGACCTGTTTTTAGATTGACATTTTAAGTAGGAATGCCAAAGAGAAAGTCGAAAAGTCAGAAAGTACGATCTAACAACACCAAAACATTGTTGGTTTTGGTCTTTTCTTGGGATTTGTTGACAATAAAAAGACAGAACAAAGGCAACCTTTAATCATTTGTACAGGGAGGAAAGGAGGAAAATTTGGGAGGACTGAAGGTTTGGGGAGACATACAGGTTGACGCTGGCCCCCATGGTTAGCATTTCTCCAAGCATTCTGCTGACCCTCTGAGAATCAACCACAGCATGTTGATCTCCCCAGTGGTCCAACCAGCCAGTGTAAAACTCTGAATTCACCTGTAATATCATTTAAAACATTTTTCCAAAAAATACTTTAAGTTGGATTATTCCATAAAGAAAGGATGTAAATAATTTACAAAAAAAATAATAAAAATCACATGTAACTAACCAAGGGGCCTCGAGATTCAAACCGTCTTTGCCGGTTGAAGGCTTCAGTTATGTTGGTGTCTGTATAAGGGAATAAATATTAGAAATTATAACTTTTTCTATTAATAACCTCCGACTGAGAAGATCCTGCTATCTCTTTCACATAATACCAACCTGTGCCAAAGTCTACTGTGGCGTATAATCCTTCTAGAGTCCCGCAGGTCATTTCTTTGTCTGTGTTTCCATCAGTGGTGAACAGGATTGTGTCTTCACCCAGAAAGAAGCGGAACAGAGTCCGCAGGTGACGCATGTAGTTGTAGTCACACATGTAGTAACTTCCATATTCATTCTCAACCTGTAGTTTAGAGAGATGATAAACGCACACCATATTAATATCCTAACTATTAAAAAAAAAACATACTCACAGGTACCTGCTTGGTGCTTTACCTGGACACTAATGATGTTACCCCCATTATTGTACAGCCATGGCTTCATTTTGGGGAGGAGAACAGTGAGCCAGCTGGTGACCGCCTGCATATAATCTGGAACAGAAGAAAATCAGTGGCCAAAATAAATGAGAAAAGATATATATCAAAGACATGTATTTCAATGTTATACCTGTGTCAGTTGAGCGCAGTATGATGTTTGGTTTCGTTAGTAACCATGCTGGCAATCCACCCTGGGAACAAAGAGAGGGGAGACAAATAATGTCTCTCTTAAGATAATATCAACAAAAAATCTATATTTTGAAAGTTGGGCTGGGTATGAAACATCAAACCTTTATACCTTTTTTCTTTTGACCACAAAGTCTCTTAACACTAACTATCAAAAACTGTCAATTGCTGCATTGTTGGAAGCTGGAAATGAATGTCAGTTTACCTATTCTTAAAATCAGTTATTTGCTATTAAAATCATGATTGATGATAAAAACGTGAGTCATAATTTTACCATTTTAGACTGGATTTTAGTTATGGCTGCTTGTGTTTAGACAACATTTAATATTTGAGGAGTTTAGCATTTGTTTTTATGAAAAATAAGATTTGTAGAAAACCATGTTTATGTTTCTCAAAGTTCAGTATCAGAGAAATAAAAAGTATCATTTTGTTATTGGCGCTGAAACTAAGGTATCATATAGACAATTTGAAGAGCATCCACCCGTAATAGAAGTTGGCACAGTGCGTCTAACTCATATCATTTAAACAAACAGACAGGAAGCATTTAGAGATCATGTTTCAGATTTCTCAGTAGTGACTAGTGACTAAAACCCAAAGCAGATTATCTTATCAGAGATAACCTTATCATCTGTCAGAGTCAATTTTGTCTCACTAAATGGTTTTGGAATGACCATTAAGAAGTCATTATATGGGAGAAAACATGACAACAAATAAACTTAAAAAAAACAACAACAAAAAAAAAAACATATATATATCCAGGTAGCATTAGTTACCTCATTACCTCACTCATCATCATTTAACAACTGCAATCTTTCAAAAGTCTTATGAGGAATATTTAGGTTATAAAAAGGAAAAACTACACAATTTAACAACAATGACATTATTGCTTACTTTGAATGTAAACCCTCCAGTTTGAAAGATTTGGAACATACATCTTATTTTATTTGTTTGTTTGTTCTTTGTTTGCATTGAATCTTTTAAAGTCATAACCAGGGTTTAAGATCAAGAGTGTTTGAAACACTGGGAACAAGTTCTTTTTCAAATAAATGATTGATATCATTTGTATATTTATTAATAAATTATTTTTCAATTCAATTCAATTTTATTTATATAACGCTAAATCACAACAAAAGTCATCTCAGGGCACTTTTCACATAGAGCAGGTCTAGACCATACTCTTTAATTTGCAGAGATCCAACAATTTCCCCATGAGCACTTGGTGGCAGCGGTAAGGGGAGGGGGGGCAGAGAAGCAGAATAACAACAACAATAACAATAATAATAATAATAGATTGTATTTTAACATATTTATAAATTCCATTTCTTCTGATTAAGCTGTGATGTAGACTGGAATTGTTGATACAACAGTTCCAAAATCTCCTTATTAAATTTACATTTGCCTTAGGTATGGGATAGTATGTTCAGTTTCTCACCATTTCCCATTCTGCACAGATGTAAGGACCTGGACGCAGGATGACCAGAAGACCCGTCTGATTGGCCAGATCCAAGAAATGCTCCAAATCTCGGTCCGCCGTGAAGTTGTACACCCCCTGTACTGTTTCATGGAAGTTCCAGGGCACATATCTGTGTGGAGACATGATAAATGTAGTCAGTAATGAAACAAGATCGTCCAATGACAAAAGAAACATTCAAGTATGAGATTTGTTTCAACTTACACTTGGACTGCATTGAGTCCCGTCATGTACATCTTTAGGAGCCGATCCTTCCAGTAGTACCGTGGGATTCGGGAGTAGTGGATACTGCCTGAGATGTACTGAAAAGGCTCCCCATCTTTCAGGAAACAGTTGTTTTTGTAGTCTATAGAGAATGATCTCTTTCCAGACACCTGCAAGAGAGGCTCGGTAACTGCTCTGAGGGGAAAATGATATTTTAAAACTGGTGAAAATTCACCACCAAAGTCTGTCATTCTGGAGTGAGTCTGTAATTAAGATTACATGCAGTACAGTGTTGTCACCAGAGATATAAGGTCTAATCTTAAAAAAAAAAAAAAATGCTAATAATTTCCCCTGCAGACAGATGTTATCAGATAACATCTGATGTTATTATTATATATTCTTAAAATATTGCAAGTAACCATTATTTTTCATTATCTATTAATCTGCAGATTATTTTCATGATAATTTATTAATTATGTGGTCCATAAATCTCAGAAAAAAGTGAAAAATGCCTGTTTTAATTTCCCAGAGTCAAAAGTGACATCTTGTTCAACTAACTGTCCAAAACTAGGGCTGCAAATAACGATGATTTTCATTTTCATTATCGATTAATCTGTTGATTATTTTCTGGATTAATCAATTAGTCCAAGATGTGACCTAAAATGTTGTTTTGTGACGACCAACAGTCCACCACCAAAGATATTCAGTTAACTGTCAGAAAACTAATTAAACTAGAAAATATTCACATTTAAAAAGCTGGAACCAGAGAATATTGATATTTTTTCTCACAAAATTACTCAAAACGATCAATCATCTATGAAAATAGTTGGCGATGAATTTTCTGTCAATCTATTAATCATTTAATCAATTAATTTTTGCAGTTCTATCCAAAACCAAAAGATACTCTGTTTACTATCACATTTGAGAAGCTGTAACCTGCAAATGTTTGGCAATCGCTTAAAAATGACAAAAACGATTATTCAATTAACTTATGACAATAATTATCGATTTATTTTTTGTTGATCTACCAATTGATTAATTGTTGTAGCTCGTTTTTTTAAAGATTAAACTTTATTAGCTCTGGGTTCAAAGAGAATTTCCAAAATGTACAAATACATTATACAATATCAAGTTGACACTTGTTCCGGGAAACAGCTTTTATAGATTACCATGTGACTTTTCTGTTATTAAAGCAGTCCACTTCTAGTTTCTTTCTTACCAAGTTTCCACTGACAGATAAACAGGCAAAGCTCACAGCAACGAGGAGGAAAACACTCGCAGCCATTTCCGCTGCCTTTCTGCGAAGCCTGAGCTTAAAACGTAACCATAACTACTTTCTGTTAAGCTGCTGCGACTTTACATCTGTAGCTGCGAGTATGAAGCTTTCAGCGCGTTTAACCGTGCAGCAACATTATGATCGACGTGCTGTACGTCATGTGATTCACGTCGGTCATCCGCAGGGTCCTAAAGTCAGTCGTGTTCATGTCCCGGCAGTGTTGTTTCTAACCTGTTCACGTGATTAATTATAACAAGCATGACGGTTGTTGTTTAAATGGGAACCAAAAATAAAGAAATATTAGTTGGAAACATGATCAGCCCACTTTGAAATAATGAAAATATTCAGACTTAAACGTTTAATGTATTTGCAGTTTGACCACTAGATGCCACGTTTCGGCCTTAACTGTTAATATGTATGAGAAAAAGGAAATAAAATAACTAAAATACAAATATACATAATACAAAATAAATAAATACAAATATGTAATACAAATAAGCTGAAGTCTCTGTGTGTGTCATCACAGAGAGCAATTCAAAATAAATAATTATAAAATGACATTATATAAATACACAGCCTAAGAAAAGAAAACAACAGAAGGCTACCATATGACATAATGCTGTCACATAATACTATACATTATGTAGGATGAGAACAATTACCATTGTGTTTGTCATGGCAAGGTAACAAAGCAGCTAGTTCAGGAATAGTTTGCTTTATTATAGCTGCAGGACTCGGCTCTGTGTCTGTGCATCTTTTCATTTTGTTTGAATGACACTTACATATCACCTTTAATCATAAAACTTGCATTTTTATTTAAGGATTTGTCTCTATTTTTTGGGACAAATTCTGGCTTTTACTGTAGTTTTTCTCTGGAAAATTGCCAGGCCTCGATGACATACACAGTGCTTCATTTTGTGATGAAATGAAGACTGATTAGTGTTATTATAGTAAATCAATTAGCAGACTGTCTTCTAATGAGAATTAAATGTATTCAAAAACTTTATATTCTTTTAAGGACACTAGATGGCGCTTCAATACCACAATGAGAATGCTGGTATAGTCTTACAGTATGAAATGGGACAATGTCAGTGTTTCATAAGAGAATATATCAGTTTAAAACAGTAAGTCAGATTAAGAGACTATCAAAATAATATCTTTATACAACAGGGAAGCTTTATTGTAAATATGACTGTGTTAAATTTTAAAAACAAGTGCAAATTACCTCCTAATGCTCAGAATTAATGAGCTCAACTGCTCTTCTTTTTACTAATATGTTGACTCATTTTACTATTGACTCCAGCAATTAAGCAGCCTGCCTTATGTCTGTTTAATTGCATTTTTCCATCTTAACTGAGAGGTTTTTCCTGTCTTGTCACTATAGCTGAGTGAGTCATTTGCTTCCAAGTGAGAGTCAAAGATACTTTTGCTGCAGACCCGCACATCATTATGGTTACATAGAGCTCTTAAGTGGGAGTAAAGTGGCTGATGTGCAATGGAAACAGAAAAAAAAACAGTTTCCAGAGACTCTGTGTCATGTAAACACAAAGCAGTAAATCCTGGTAATTTGGGTTAATAATGTTTGCATGTGGCTGCTGGTCTGTCATTTTGTTAACACACATGCACACACACACTTTTAGAGATGATTTTTACTCTTTTCTCAGTCCCACTTCCTCAGCAGTAATGATTGTCTATACAGTAATCCCATTTCCTGCCCTGCCTCTTTATTCATCAGTCTCCGTTTTAAGAAGATTGAAAGGGGGTAGGGGGGGTCACAATTGCTAATGGCAACTGATCTCCACTGCAGATAGGACAAATGCTCTGGCTCTGTGGCTCATTAGCCCACCGTCAAACACTGTTAATTGTCCTGGGAACAAGAGGAAGAAGGACATACATAGCTTGTAATTTGGTTATGTGTGTGATAGTGTCTGAGGAGAGCTTGTCAGAATGGCAGCTTCGGAGCTCCTTAGCTTGTAGAAAATGGATGTTCAAACCACAAAAAAAGCCCATTGACTAATGCACTGAGGACAGCACCACTTACTGAGAGACTACAGCAAATGTGGGAGTCTAAAGGAAGTGACTTAGACTAATGCAATCACATTACTGCAGTCACAGACAGCGTCAGATGGGCTCAGGTTGCACTTAATACACTGCATATTGTTTTTAATACTCTGTAGTCGCCCTTCCAATTACTATACAATGGTACAGATCAGAACTGCCTGCAGTAATTGAACGGACCCGCCCCTATTTGTGATGGGAGACGTAGAAAAACTCTCGGCCCAGGGTCGGGCGTCAACTCAGTGAAGTCATCTCCCCAGTCTGTAATTAGACTGAACCCTTCCCACCTCCCCCAAAATTTAGCCCTCTTTGTTGTCTCTGGTGGAAGCAGGTGTATTCAGACACCCCTGCCCCCTCACACACACTCACCGCCTGGAAATACAGTTCAGCTCAGCTTGGCATAGCTGACGTTAAAGGGGGAGTTCACAGATTTTAAAAGGTCAGTTTATTAATCTTGAGGAGTAGTACTCAGCCTATAAAAAATGGTTTACATATGACAAATTTAAAAATAGTGTTTATTCAAAATTACCCCATTCATCCCATGCACACACTCACACAGGGATGGTGCAGTGCAAGCTGCTCGCCTGGCCATCAGGAGAAAATTGGGCTTCAGTATCTTGTTCAAGGACACTTCAGCGTGTGGACTGGAGGAGCTGGGGATCCAACCACCAACCTTGCAATTAATGAATAACTTACACTTCCTCCGGAGCCACTGCTGCCCCAGTTGTAGAAAAAACAATTGGAAAAAATCTTCTGTGTCTCCGGAGTCTGAAAAGATAACCCTGATGATGTCAGGGTTGGAGAGAACAGAATATATAACAGAAAACCTGCACTAAAAGCTGCTCAGAGGTTGAAAAATGTAGCCATTTACCAGGCAGGGAAGATCTAATGAGAGACACTATGCAGTTGCATTATGGGAAGTGTAGGACCCTGTGTTTTTGAAGCTTGACTGTAGGATCTAGGGAGTAGGGTGAGGGAAAATCTTTTTGAAAAATGGTGTTCATCAGCCTTGGCATTGATTCTACAGTCTCTGAACTCTTCTGGAGGGATGAATACCATTCTTCAAAAAGATATTTCCTCATTTGGTGTTTTGATGATGGTGGTGGAGAGCACTGTCTGACACATCAGTCCAAAATCTCCCATAGGTGTTCAGTTGTGTTGTGATCTGGTGACTGTGAAGGTCATAGCGTATGATTCACATCATTTTCATACTCATCAAACCATGCAGTGACCCCTCGTGCCCTGTCCCATGCCCACTCCCATCAGGATAGAAATGTTCCATCATAGGATAAAGGTGATGACTCAGAACAACTTTGTATTAATTTGCAGTGACCCTTCCCTCTAAGGGGACAAGTGGACCCAAGTAAGTTTTTCAAGTAAAATCGCTGGCTATTCAGTGGTTGCAGCTTCTCAAATGTGAAAATCTGAAGCTTTTCTGGGTCATACATGATAGTAAACTCAATATATTTGGATTTTAGACTGTTGATCAGACAAAACAGGATATTTGAAGACATCTCTTTGTGTTTTAAGACATTATAGCAGGCATGTTTCTCTATTATCTGACATTTTATAGACAAAATGATTAAATCATAAGAAAGAGGAAATAATCCAATTAATTGATTATGAAAATAATTGTGGCCCTAACTAGTATGACACTCTGTCAGATATTGTTTTACTGTTAATACTAATGAACTTCTTCTTAATTAAAATGATGAATGCATGACTTTTACTTGTAATGGAGTATTTTTATATTGTGGTATTGCTACATTCACTTCAGTACAGGATCTCAGTACTTCCTCCACCACTGATTAAGACTGAACAGCTCACGTGCATTTTCCCTGATGACTGTCTTTGCCGACTCTGAACATACTGTAAGATAAAGCTCATTGCTCACTGATGTAACAGTGAAGGGGAAATCTGAATGCTTAGCTGTTTGTGAATCACACAGTTGAATCATACGATATGAGACAGAATTCCCCACAGGTCCCCATATCAGTCCTGCGCTCAGGATACTATGAAGAATGTACCCCCCTCTGTTTTCTCAGGCTCCGAATGGCCAGTGAGTCACTGCTGAGCTCATTTAGACTAATACTCTGGACTCTGAGAGAAAACTGTTCTCACAATAAACAATAACATCTCAGTAACATGACACCTGTCCACTGGCCTGTTTGCATTTTATGACAGATTTAACTCAGCAGTTGTTTGCATCCTTGGTATAATTTTCCAGGTTTCTGAAAGCAAGCCAAAGATGGAAACAGATAGGAAGCAGAAGACAATCTTACTGTGGGAGCATTGAAATATGAAGCTCTATAAACAAACAGGAAGTTGACAGTGTGGGGGAGCATGGGAAGTGTGTGTGCTGGCCCACGTTCTTCAGCCTCAAGGAAGATATGGTATGCGTTTGGGCTGCAACGATGTCTGAGGAGGAATGTTTGTGGTGAGATATATTGTGAAACCCTGCTGCTTGCACTCCAGTTTAATTCCATTGACCCGGGGAGGTCCATTATTGCCGATGGAGAGATTTAACCCATACTAATCACTGTGATGAATGTCTTTCTTCCGTCCTCTCCCCCTTATTTCCCAGTAGTATGTTTACTGTGAATACATAAGCGTTCTCAGTTTATTTGAATGCAGAAGGACTCTTGGAATGGCAAATTTGGTCAATTGGTATACGTCCAATACTCTAGTCCATACTAGTGAAATATCTTGACAACTATACAATGGATTTCCATAAAATCTTGACACTCGCTCCACAGAGAATGAAGCTTTGTGACCATTGACTTTTCTAGCAGTATCCAGTGATATATTTCTACATTTGATGGATGGATTGGGACAAAATTTGCTACAGACACTCATGGTGCCCAGTTATTTTATTCACTGTTGGCCTATTTGTTAGATTCTGAAGATACATACGCCATACATCTCTCTCTCAAGTGTTGTCATGGTTTCAGATGAAATGATGACACGTCTTTTTTTTATAAAAAGGTGGTTTAGAAAAGTTTCCCTTTATGTACATCTGTTTAGGGGAAAAAACACAGAAGAAATCACTTACATTTTATTGAAACAAAAAATAACTGTAATTGAATCCACCGGATTGTTTTCTCTTACAGAATATATTTGTCCCATCATCTTGTGGCCTTTATCATAAGAACCAGACTGCTGACATAGGTGTGAGTAATGCTTTCAATCTGAGACTTTCTGGCTCTGCGGTGTTCCAGGATCAGCCACATAATTTAATAAATGTGGCACCAGGATTTGTCATCGACCATATTTACACATTAATGTGACGCTGCCAGCAAGAGTGATCCTATGTAGATTGAATCACCTTTGTTTAATGATATTGACAGATGTTCCATTTTTACGACAATGTTTAGTTTTCCTGCTCTCCTCTCGTCATCCATCTTAGCCAAACTACATTTGACCTAATCCATTCTTTTAACCCCGTCCCTCCCTCTTTGTTTTCTTTGTTGCTTGGGTGTGTCCAATACAATCCACCTCTCCCCTGACACAGCGTTGCCCATCCTGAGAGACGAATAAGCAATTCCCACATCAATTTCATTAGTGAAATCCAACAATAACAATCATGACATCATTACTCCCATTTACATAAATGACTTAAATGAGTAATTTTGTAATGTGTAGCGTATACTTCATTACCCATAATACTTTATTTACCTTATATTGTCATTCTGTCTTTCCATTTCGTCATTTTACTATTACTACGTCTGTCTACTCAACATCTTTAGGACATGTATTGTATGTCTATTCCTCCTCTGGTGTTCTTCCTTAAGTTTCTCAGCTTTTTTCCCCTGTTAAAAGTTTTTTTTTTTTTTTTAGAGTTTTTCCAAGTGACAAAAATAACAGGTGACATAAAGCCCTCCATATAAATAACATTTACTTGACAATTCTAATAGTACAATATAACTTGTAACCATCAGGTTTTCAGATCAACTGGTTCATTGCAACACATTTCAAGTGTTATTTTCATCAATATTTCAAAGTCTGGCAGTTGCAAGCTGTCTGGATTTTCAGTATTTGAACTTTAGTTTTACACTATTTCCACTGCTTTTAAGCGTAAATCGTTTAAAAAAGCAGCTGATGCCATGATACTACTGTGAATGGTTGCTGTTTAGTTGGCACTCCGGGTTCAGGCAAAACATGGTTGGGTGCTTTTTACATAATCAAACCAACTCCAGTTAAGCGATTATCACGGTCTGGTTGTGACTAACAGCTCATGGCTGCAGAGAGACTAATCAAACAGTCACTCTCAGTCAGGGGGACCTCCATCACATGTGCTCAAGCCAGACTTACCCATTATTTGACATGAGGCTGCAAAAGGGTCCCTCACTCGACCTGAATGACTTTGCCTGAGGTCTTGTGTGCCCATTGGAGGGTCATCACAGACTCTCTATCTCTATTAGCCCTATAAATACACAATTCTTCACATGTCGCGCTCTATTTTCACGCTTAATCAGATATTTATATGAGAGAGGCAGTAGATTGATCTGAAATGGTCACATGACCCTCGCTTGTTAGGACTAGTCCATCGAAAAAACTGTCTTTAATGCATGAGGGTTATCAGGTTTATCTGTTGGTGCCACTGCATGTGTGGCTGCAGAGACCATTTTTGAAACCACACATTTTCCCACAAATGGACCACATGCTGTAAGAGCCGGATGTGGTGGAAAAGATTGTACAGTAGATCTGTATGTGTGCTGCCTCGAGAATTTTAACAGCTTGTAAAATGCAACACTTGAGAGCTTTTAAAAACATTTTGTTGCTATGATACTGTAGTCTCATTCTCTTTATCCTCAGCCCTTCTTCTCACTTATTGTGATTTTCTCCTATATGGGGAGAATGAAAGCTGCAACTCGCCTCACAACTGTTGTAGGCTGAAGGGCTGATAAAAGTCCTCCATTATGCAAACAAGTCTGATGGTGGTTTTCAATTTCGCACTGAACACAAGCACTTAGTACTGAGCACTAAATCAGCCTTGCAAACCCGACACTCAGCTGATCATTTCGTCAGTCTGTGGTATATCTTTTGTCTCCAACAGTAGTCGCGCTGGTATGCAAGGTCAGAGATCTGTTTTTCCAAACGTAATTGAAAACCTTTAAGGCAAAAATAAACCATGACATATGCACTTATCCACATATTTCTGTGACACTGACAGCAATGTGCTGCAAAGCCGACAGATAAGAAGAAAAAATAGATGTTTTCTAAAAGTGTGACTGGATAATAATAACTTGTGTTCCAGTCATTGGAGGTAATTTAGGTTGTATGGCCACATTGGTTCCACTTTTATTAATGTAAGCTGTGTAAGTTATTGTTTCTTATTTACTTCATCATTTAAAGTGTTAACTATATAAATGAATAGCACTCTAAACACAAGGTTATGTAGTATTACTGGGTCTCAAATAACACTATTGTGCTTGAGATGTTGCCCTCTTCAGCAGTGGTGGCCATTTTCCTGTTGTGATGGTTCACCACCATTTTTAAATGTTGTATCTGCTCCAAAACAAGAATAGACTTCAAAAGCACACCTGCACAATTGTTCTCTTCAGAAGACCAAACCAGCATATGTTGACTGGTTGAGACCATAGCAGCAGGTCTCATGACCCTCGTCCCTTCCCCCGGTCCCTCTGGGGATCTTGATGACCAAATGGATGTTTTGTTCTTGTTCTCTTTGTCCTCTCAGGTAGAGTGAAAGAAAGTTTTGCTCTTACAGTCGACTCCCTGTCTATCTGGTTTTGTCAAATGTGTAATGGGTAATGTTTAGTTGATACAACCCTGAATATACTCAGCAAGCGACCCTGTCTAGTGTCAGTCAGAGCTGGAATTCATCCCTTATTTCACAATTCAGGTCAAATCACCCAGGACATAAAGTGGACTGTTCCTGCACAACACTCAAGATATGTACACATGATACAGCACAGAATGGCCAAACTGATAATGATATTGATATTTGGGGGTTAAAAGAGATCTGATAATGATATTTTGGCCTATAATATTTTAAACATTAACACATAACATAAAGAACAATATTTATTCTCTTAGATTTGTTTTGTATTTTATTGTGATCAAGATACATACTGACTAGTACATTTTATAGTTGAAAAATCAACTTCTCATAAAGGTTGGGTTATGGCTCGATCAGAACTAGTTGGTACGACGTGTTGAAATCAAAAGTTTATTGTGTATAGTTGTTCCAAAGGGCTACACTTGAGGGTGGAGTGAAACATTGTCCATCATATAGAGGGGGGAGACGAGATATTGTTTAAAAAAGGGGATAACAGTACATATTTTCTGACTGTCTCTCCTGGAAGGAATTCATAGTGTTGCACTCGGTTGTTCACATGAACTGTGATGGAAATCATTGGGTCAAGAATAAAAAAAGAGAGCTAGAAGTTCACACCCTGACTCCTTTTGTCGCCTCCACACAGCTGGCCAATCATGGCATGAAGTAGGTGTAAACGTCACATCGTCAGTTTCTCAAAGTTACAGAAATGGACGTACACAGCCTCCCCTAATCTGACATCAGAAAGGTGTGGGGGGAGGAAGTTTCTAAAGATATTCAACTATCCAACAAGCAACTTCTGGCAGAGTACACTTAATGGTGACACTTCTATATGACCTCAAACCTACTTTGGCATTTCTGTACTGCAATTTCGTATCAGCTTTCATATAAAATGCTTTTGATATATATGCAATAAACTCATATCTGCCAATATCAATATCAGCCCTTCTGATTTATTGGTCTAGCTCTACAGCACAATACCACTCTCAAATCCGAGAGTGGTACAGTTGATATTTTGATACTTAACTGTGGTCTGTGTTGTGTTGAGTGTAACTTTAAATACTTGTGTTGAGCAAAAATTCAACACAATGAAATGACAAAGCTAAATCTGGTGTTGGTAGCACTAAAACTGAGAATAGATTTACTTCTAATTGCATTTATAAACTGTATGACATATTTTAAGTAACAAAGAAGTTTTAGCCATGTTTTTTACATAATATGCCCTAAATGCTCCTTTGTTCCATTACTGCTATATACGTGATATAACTTTATGGTGCTACTATATATCTGTCAAAGGTCAAGGAAGGATATGGCTTTAAAAAAGGAAGATTTGTCCAGACGTTTAGCATCTCAGAGGAGAACCTGTCTGATCTGTTGCTATATGCATTGAAGTGGAGTCATTAACATGCAATGATTGATCCATGTAGCACTGGGGACAATTAGAGCAGCTGGTGGTCTGTGGTGCACGTGGAGGACAAACTTTCTGGTCAAAAGGTTTCTGAGGTGACACCCAGCTGAGGCGCTGGCACAGGGACAGTTCAAGTATTATTCTATTAACGTCCTTACAGGAACACAAACAATGATTCAGCTGTTCTTATGAAAGCTGCTTCACACCTTCAATCACCGTTAATCAGGAATTACTAATTCACCAAAACAAGCTGCCCGCTCTCATTCCAAGAGAAAATGCAAACTGTACTTTTTTTAACGAGGGCAAGATCATTGCAAAAAGGAGCTAGAACTTGACAATAGTCTTGATTATCCTTTTATCTATACACATGACTAATCAAGACTACCTTAAATGGTAACATTTAATACTCTTTCATCTATAATTGATACATTTAAGAGCTTAAGCAAAATTAAGAGGTTGTCCTTTGGTCTATAAAAATCAAATTTAGGTGTTTGTCCCTTTATGTTGGCTGACAGTACACATTTAAGGGGCGTTTAGGGTATTTAATGAGGTGTTCCGGTTCCTTGGGAGAGGTGTAAACAAATGTACTTTCTGTTGCAGTTGAGCAGTTTTTCTTTTAAAACTTATGGGATTTATTAATAGAAAAGAAACCTCTCATAATGCCAATAAAGTCAACTTAATTTATTACCTGTATAGTAGCACAGAATATACAAGAGTACTGAAATGCTTCATTCACTTTAGCACCACCCAAAAGCTTAAATCACGATAAGTCCAACTATATTTGAAAGTTAAATAATTTAATGGATTTTTGTAAAAATAGTGATCAGACAGGAGGATGACATCTAACAAAGCCACCAGAAGCCGACTTCAGTAGCTTGAAACAGCATTATCAAATGAATTTCAGAGACTGAGAAAAACATTCTGCCATGCCACTTTATTAGCTGCCATACAGTCAACACTGATTACATAACAGACTACACACAGCTCACCCAGCTGGATCTATTGCATGTCTATCGCATATAGATTAACTTGAGTCTGTCTGTCCACAGTTAAGCTCAGGTCATGACTGGGTGACTGATCTTACTGGCATAAAGTCACAGATTAAAAAGCTTGTGTCTTTCCTCTCGTTCCTCAGAAATTAATGTATAAGCTTAAAAGGTAACCACTAATATTCTATCTGGTAAATGTGAGGAAATTGTACAATAACAATGCACTGCTGTGTCTTTTCAGTTTAGTTTGCCAGCTTTCAAACAATAATCTACATGCCCCAAGAGGATATTTCTAGCTTCTATGATCCGTGCAAATTCTCTACTCTCACTATGTGGAGCAGTAGGTAGTTATAATCTCTGGTTCTGGTATTTCTGATAACTGGTTAAGACTCAAACCTCATACTGACCCTTTGTTGTATTTCCCTTCTCTCTGCCCCTGTTTCCTGTTTCTCTGCATTTTCATCTAATAGAACCTGTAGCATTGATCACAAATTATTTCTCTATTCATTAAAAAAGAAAGTAGATGAAATAAAGATTAAAAAGTAATTAAAAAACAACAACACAACAAAATAAAAAGCACGAAATATGCCTTTTCCCTGAAAACAAACACATTCTTCTAAGGAAAATAAAAATAAATAATTAAGATTTAAAAAAACCAAGCCAGTAATCTTAAATAATTTGCTGATAAGTTTGCCACAGTAATCAATAGTAGGCATGAGGAGACTATTCAGGGTGCAGAGAATTATTATACCGTTTCACCATACATCATACAAATAAACCTAATTTTGTCATTTGCTTTAAAGCTGTGTGAAGTGATTTTTGACCACTAGGGGGCACACTACAAGGTCCAAAATAACTAGTCATGACTGGTCACCTTCTGAAGGTGTGTTCTGCTTGAATGCAAAGAAGAAAATCAATGTAAAAACACAACAAACAGATGGCAATAGACCGTTTTCACAGCAGATATTTTGATTTTGTCAAAGCAGGAAAAGCACAGGTGTAAATAATATCATTAATGATGGCTAAATTCAATTAACTGCCTCAGTAAGTTATGTCGGTGAGTGAGTGCTGGAGCTGGTTCACCTAAATGCAATAGAGCAATCATTAATGTTATTAATTCCACCTGTGCTTTTTTTGCTCTGGACGGTGTAAATTGAGGCAAAGACATCTTTGCACAAGTTGGAAATGTAAAACTGGAGTGAAAAGTTTGCTCTTATCTTGCTGAAGTGTTTGCAGTATGAGAGTAAATAATCTGCCCAGCCCAATGTTACTTGGATGTTTGACCCTCATGTTTGATACTACAAGGTTGTTTTAAAGGGTGAAAGTTTCTCTGTGCTCACCTTAAATCTGACTTTAACACATGATGATTTGTGACATCACAAAAGGCAGTCCTGGTCCAGCATGCAACTTATACATGTGTTATAAGTGTGATGGGCAAATCTGAAGCCTCTGGTGCTCATACACCGACTTCACAGTGAAGAAGACCTCTTGTGTCCAGTATTACACTTTTGAAGTGATTTTTTTGCATTTTTATAGATTCTTGAAAACCACCCATATCTGACACAACTTATTATCCCAAGTATAATAATATGATAAAACATGTCTGGATATTTACAATATACAGCTTGTATGATCAAACCAATGAGCCAATCTCCCAAAACGTGGCATATTTATCACAAAATGCCCACATTACACAGTACAGTATTTATTTACCATGCAAAATATTGCAAATATCCTGAGATCCACATCTATTGGTAAACAATCACTGACTAAAATAAAGGCCACTTGCCCCCCTCTTCCTCTTCCCTCTCAGTTTCTTTCCAATGTTTCTTATCCTCAGTGAGCACATGCAGGGATAACTGGGTGTGAATTCAATCTTTGTACACATATTTTTGTCCTATGTGCTTTTTAAGAGTATTGAAAAACACAGGGGGGGAACATGCACACGTCCTCTCCGATCATCAGACCCTTTGTGGACACAAAGAGGGCGTATGCTGCAGGAGGTCTGTGGCCCTGCAGGCTCCGCCTCTCTGCATAATGTGCCGGGTCCATTGAAATCAAATGGCCAGACAGCAGAGACGCACAACAGCAGCACAGCGGCTTCCCGGGACACTGAGCCAGCGGCACAGACAACAACTACTCTCAAGTGTCCGAAAACAGGACTGCAAACATGCCTTGCTTCTGACCGGTAGAGACTTTTCAGCTGAGGGACGAAAATAAGCAACTTTTTTTTTATTAATCTGTGCGAAGCGGATGGAAATCATTTGGGAATACAGCTTCCTCTCCTCCTCCACTGTGGTACCCTGAACTCAGACTACAAAGGGACGTGAGGTCGGGCACTGGTTAAAATGGATACTTTCTTTTTAGAGGTAAGTTAGCCTCGTTTTTCTACACAAAAAAACAGCACAGGCTATTATTTAAAACCATTTCCAGCGTGAGTCCTAAATTATTATTGGGATCGCGGCGGGTCTTTTGTTTTGTTTCAGCATGTTGGGTTGTGCGCGTCTCCACACTGATTTCAGACCAGTTATTATGCCTCTAAAGAGCTCGTTAATTTATCACTAAAAAGCACCACTTTTTCATATCTACTTTTCTGTGTTTGTTGTCTTTTTGTTACCTTCTCATATCCCAGACTATCAGGGGTGTGCTTCTCTGCACTGGGCTGGTCTACAGGATGCAGCTGTAATGGGACCTTGATACTGGGAACTTTAATACATGTAAAACATCTCTCCTCCTCTGACAAACAGATACAAACAGGACTCAGGACTGCATCACTGCCATTCTTTATGTGTTTCTCCTCTATTTCTTGCTCCTCTTTTGTAGTTTTTATTTGTGGCAGAGAATCCAGCAGTAGCTGCCTGTTGAGGCTGGATGTGTCATCTCTAAATCAGCCCAGACACACACAAGCTAAGGAGAGAATAGCTATAGTTCTGATTTGTCATACCCTTGTGACTCAGACAAGGACTCACAGAAAGAGAGACAGGGTGTGTGACTGAGGTGAATCCTCCTCTGACAGACCCTCTATTCACCTCTTGTACCTGACCAACAGCGTCAGCAGTGTTGTCCCCTCGAGGATGTGCTGTGACTCCCGGTGTAGGTTTCCATATGAGCTGCTCTTTATTCTCAACAGTGGCAAAAAAGTTATAACTTATGCATGTCATTATCATCACCATTATCAATGTTATTTCCCCTTTTTTGAGCTTATATTTACATGATCAGTTGTTAACGTCATGTTGGGAGTGAGATCTACATTTAGACTGATAATAGGAATAAAATTGTGCTACTTGAGGTCTTCCACTCATATGACAAAGACTTCTGTTTGACCAAAGCTATGTTAATCACCATGGAAAAGTTGTATTTATTGTTTTTCATAGTCTTTTTATTCAGTGATCTAATATTTTTAGTTTAAAGGAAGTGATCAGTCACAGAGTTTAACTAAACTACAGGATACAGTTTGGGGGAAATTACTGAGTTCTTGTCATTTTTGGCAAGAAAGTGGTCAGACTGAGCTACACTTCTTTTTATCTACTGGTGACTTCAGGTAAATGATAAAGGCATCAGCCTTTGAAAGCCCATACAGGTAGAGCCATGCTGACCTACATTGTGACTTTCAATATTCTGCTGTATAAGCAGCGAACACATTGAGCTGAACTCAATTCTGGTTCATAATCTGATTTTATTAGATGGATATGCTGTGCAGAGAAAGGTTATTATTTCAGCTCTGAGAACATTGTTATAATTTGGTGCGTGTCCTTTGTCCTGTACAAACTGTGAGAGATTTCCCCTGAAGATTTATTTGACTTTATCCAGGTTTCCTTTTTTTATTATTTTCTCTAATATGGTTATGTAGTACATTACTTTTCATCCTGAAATATAACCACCTGCACTGATCCATGTATCTACCAACAGATGTTATATGGATCTAGTTTCTATGTCTAATTTAGTCAGACTGTATCCATTATTAATATTTTATGTCAGAGCATTTCAGTTATGTCAGATCCCTTTTCAAATGACACTTTTGGGCTCATTATTTTGCCACTATATGTAAATTGGATGACTCACTCTGACAACATCATAGTGACAATACCATGCAGAGAAAAGACACATTAACAGAGAATCATTCATCTTGTAATCCACTCCATCCAATAAGATAATCATAGTACATGCTTCCTTTGTAAAGGTTATAATATTAAATCAAATATATTATCTTGAATAAATATAGAGCTAATCCAACAGTTAATAATGAAGTGTGACGTAAACTAGCTTTTTAATCAGTAGAAACTGTAGAAATAGGCAATGAAGCAGGTGTATCTGTGATGGTTGTTGCTTTAATATAAATGAATGACCTGCTCTGTCTTTTAAAATGACTTTTGAGTAAAGAAAAGAAGCCAACATCCTCAACGACGTAGTGCTACCAGTGTGGATTTAATTAAGCAGAAATACTGGAAGTGAAGTAAGATGAGGATTAAACTGAGCCAACTCGGTGGAATCAAGTGCAGCAGGATAAATCTTCAGCATGATTCATTACAGTGCCTTCAGTGAATCTGCTCTTGACAGCTAACACAACTTGGATGTCAGTGCATGAATGATATGATTGCAAGTGCAATCTGCTTCTTGATCTGAGAGGACGCAGATTCTTTTGCAGGTCAGGTTCATTTAAGTTAACCGTTTATCAAGTGTCTGGCAGTGTGTCTAGTGCTTATCTAGAGCCAGCTTTCCCTTGCACGTCGTCGCTCATGGTGGTTAAGGTGGCAACGGGGGTTAGCAATAGTGGCAGGTACAAGGGTGTATGCTCAGAGGTTTATCCTGAAAGCCCATCCTGTCCATAAGCACGGCCTTTCCTCTCAGGAGCTGACACAACACCATAAAACCCTCAGTGGCCTGCCTCCACACCCAATCCGTCCTCTGAATGGATATGACCCACTAAACACACACAAATACTGGGAGTGTTGTCGGAGATCTTGTCAGTGCCTGCTAACTTCTGCTGGATTTGGCCATCCTAGACTTCCCTGTATCAGGAAATATGGCTTGTGTGGCTTTCTGTGTGTGTGTCTCTTCCCATATTTTTTTTTTGAACATAGCAGAATCCCTTAGATATTTTATGCCTTTGTGAAACATCCTGTTGACAAAACTGGATCACGGCTATGTGCATTTCTAAACTTGGTAATCAGTTCCTTTATAGCAGCAGCTGCTACACACTGTAAAGCCACATGGGGATCTTTCCACACCCGTTAACTCCTTCCTAGCACAGCCTTGCATTACACACCAAATTCCTTTCTCTCAAAGATATTCTGACAAGAGGGAATCCCAGATTCCCAACCCTGACCCCTGAAATTCCTGGTCATGGCCGCCTGTCATCCAAGCATTGTAGAGCCGTGGTGGCAAGCTTTAGGTTTCACACCATCACCACCACCCCACACACATACAGACAGACACATTCTCCCCATCCTGATACATCCTTCGCAGCCCTATGTGCTGTTTATGTCTAGCTCTTTGAAGCCGGAGCCGTGCATCGGCATGCTCGGTAAGCATTCTGTGGTGAAATGGGTAATGTGAGAAAGGCCAACCTGCTCCTGAGTGTGGACTATTTTTTTCTTGCGATGGCAGGGTCTTTTCTACCCAGTTGTCACTTCCTCCAGCTGCCGCTTTAGAGAGCTGAGAAGCCATCTGAGATCGTCTCTCTTCACCTCCAGCCATGCGAACGGTTGATTTTAGTAAGGAATGAGGTCAGGAAGTGAAGTTAGGATGCAAGGAAGGAAGGAAGGAAAGGCACAAAATGGTTAATGGGTCTTGCATTCCTTTGAATCTTTTCTGCAGCTGTCTTAACACGTAATTAAACTTAAAGAGGTTATTGTGTGCTTTACTGCATCAAAAGGGAGATTTTTTAAACAAAGTTGCTGAGAGTGTCGTGTCTGAAAGTTGTGGTAAATTAACAGTGCTGACTGTTTCTGAACAAACAGAGGGAGGTATTATTAAAGCAGCGGTTTATGTGTGCGTCAGCACAACTCCTGCAGCTTGGGTACAGTCTGGAGGTGGTTTAATCTGTCACAAGAGCACTGGGACTAATTACCAACAGCCATTGTCTGACCACACGCCAAATAACATGGATAATCCTTGCTCATAATGACACGGATGCCTGGTGTAAGGAGAGGTAGTTTAAAGGTGCAGTGTGTTGGATTTAGTGGCATCTAGTGGTCAGGTTACAGACTGCAACAAACTGTATACCCCCCCTCCACTTCCAAGCGTGTAGGAGAACCTATGGTGTCCGCAAAACTTGCGAAAAACGCAAAAGGCCCTCTCTCGAGCCAATATTTGGTTGTCTGTCCTTGGCGAAGCAACATGGCGGGCTCCGTGGATGGGAACCTGCTCCCCATGTAGATATAAAGGGATCATTCTAAGGTAACGAAAACACAATGATTCTTATTTAAGGTCATTATACACTAATTAAAACATACGTCTGAATATTTTATTCCATTTCTGCCAAGTCCATTCCGCAAGATGCCGCTAAATTCGGAAACCACAGCTCATAATAAAAATTTGGAATCTGTTGAATTAGGATTTTCCATTTTAGCACAACAAATATTTTACTACATTCTATTTCTGCTTTGAAACTAGAATCTACTCTTGGCTAATATCTGTGCCTCTCCTTTTCACCTGGCTAGCTGCATTTACAAGAAATGCAAACACAAGTAACCTGACCCCTGTATATCAGCGAGCTGACCATCATGGGGAGTTCAGTGCTGTGATAACCTCCTGCTGACACCATGTTATTGACTTTAGCTTTAGTTTGCTACATCACCAGGCTCTTTGGACAAAGCCTTCTGTGTTTGTGGTGATTAGAGGAGAAGGATACCTTTACCTTTCCACAGTTTGTACACTAATAGCAAATAATGCAGAACAAGAGCTTGTCGTCCTGTCTATTCATGACAAAGGACAAATAATTGCAGTATGAAGTGACAGTTTTATTCATGGAGTCTCCGGTGGTCTTGTCTGCTTGTCCACACAAAACCAGTAACCTTTAAAGCAGTAATTTGATATTTTTGGAAAAACGTGTGTGACTGGATTGTCACTTTCTCTTTCCTGTCGAGAGTTAGATGAAAAGATCGATACTACTGTCAGTCTGTATAGTAAATATGAAGTTACAACCAGCTGCTGGCTAGCTTAGCAAACTTAGCTAACTTAGCAAAAAGACTGGTAACGAGGGGAAACTATCTCACCTGTAACATGTCACATCCCAATTGTTTTATCAATGCGAAAACTAAACTGTAAAAACAACAAGTTGTGGTTTTATAGGTTGGACTATTTTTTGGGCAAGTGCTGTAACTTCCTGCAACATTTTTGCACCTTGATTTTTGTACAAATTAAACAAATGAGATATAATTCTGAGCTAACAGGCTAATAGGCGGATTTGTCAGACATGGCCAGACTAGCTGTTTCCCCTTTTTTTGTCTTGTCTTTACACTAAGCTAAGCTAAATGGCTGCTGGTGGAAGCATATTTAGGCTACTGTACAGACATGAGTGTATTGAACTTCTCATCAAACTCTCAGCAATAAAGCGAATAAGCAAATTTCCCAAAATGTTGAATTATTCCTTTGATAGCTGAGCCTTACTGACGACCCGCCTGATTCTGGTATTCAACCCCTCATTACTCACCCTCCCCTGAGTCCCTTGTAAGGTTTGACTGAAGAGCGTCAGATCATTTTATAGGTTCAGAGCTCACAAAAAACAAAACCTACTGACGTTCGATCTGCTCTCCAACACCCATCCTTCCTGTACTCCCTGTGTCTGTATCCCTATCACAGCAGCCCTGGGTGTGTCATACTCTGAAATATAAATCACGTCAGGGCACTTGGGCAAGTCACTAATTTGTCATCTCAACAAGGCTATGATGAAAGAGAATATCCTCAACCACCGTCCACTAAATCTGTGAATTAAAACGAAATGAAGAAATCATCGTACAGTCATGCAGAGTTACGTCTGGACTTGTACAAGCAGTTGCTCATACAGTAACAGTCAAACGTTTGGACACACTTCATCATTAAAGGGAATCTGAAGGTGTGTCCAAACTTTCAACTGGTACTGAAGTTTAATCTACTTGCGGTCCTCCTGTAGGAACAGGTACATAAAAAGAGTCCTATTTTCTTTTTTAATCAAGTACATGGCAAATACTTTGAGAGTTATTTAACATTTCAACATTAGTAGTGACATATTTCATTGCCGAACAGATTGTCACTGCAATCACCAGCAAGTTTCTGAATGAAAGAAGAAGATTTATGCCCCTGTACATTAAAACCAGATCAATCCTGCACTCCACAAACATAAGAATATTTTTTTAGCAGATTTGCGTGCAGTGTATTTATCTGGGATACTTATCCAGAGAAAATTAAAGTCTACCGCCGCTTACCCCGACACATTAAAAGTCTCTTGGCCTTGACCTTGGCTGCCCTACCTGACAGACACTGCGAGCTGGTAATAAGTGTATTTTAAATCCTCTCAGTTAAGAGGTCTTGTCTGGCAGCTTAATAACAGCCAACCTGTGATTACTGCTCCCGGCCCAGATGTTGACTTTCCTTTTTTAGCCCCCTATGATTACTGCACACAGAGGCAGCCTATTACAGGATCTCGCCTGCGTATTTCATTTTCCTATGTGTGTAAGTTAAACACATCACAACAGCCACAAGGGAGTATAGCCTAAGGGGAAAAAATACTTAAAAAATATAAAATTGTTGACTCTCATGATTATTATTGCCACAGTTGTTATTTAATCTCTAATTGCCAAGATGAACACTCAGCTGTGTTTAAGTACATGTCCCACGCTGCATGAGTCTTGAATGTCCTGAAGAGTCTAACTGGCACTTTGGTGCTTAACAGAGGCAAACAACCCAGCATGGTGCAACTCATAGTCATGACATGTTAGCATTCCCACCCATTCCCAGTCTGGTTTATTAGACATGAGTGTGTGTGTGGTTAGGCCTGAGGCTGTTGAAAGATCATATACCAAGATACTAAGACTCACATGAGGTGGAATGTCCCATGTTTTCATGACTCAGAGACCCTGAAAGAATGAAAAATGCTTTCCCCAGAAGAAAAACATAATTCTTTGTAGTCTTTGTTCAGCCATTCCTGGAGTGAAGTATTGCATTTTCTGTGTTTTTTGAACTTTCATATGCTGCATGACGTCACACATAAAGGCAGGGTTATACTTGAAACAAACTAGTACGCAAGAAGGATCATCTAGCCATGTCTGAAGGCAAAAGTGTTTATAGCTGTGGCAAATGGCCACACTTGAAAGCAAGGTGAAATGGAGAGACGTTGTAATTGTTCAAACTTTCGGACAGTCTCTCCTGGAAGACATTTGTATTGTTGCAGTCAAAGAGAGCTTGTCTGGCCAATCGCTGCACAAAGTGGGAGTCAATTTCAGTTTCTAAAAGTCACAGAATTGTTGAATGCAGCCTCCCCAAATCCTAACATCATGAACGTGTTGGGGGATGGGGTTCAGATGCTCTCCGACCATCTGACAAGCACTTCTGTGGAGCATACTGTCACCTTAACTCCAATGTGTTCAGTCATCTTCACCACAATAACATTATCCTGACCTTCTATTTTCCTTTATGACCATTATAGATTATCCACATAAATAATGTGCTTTAAATGTGATAAAATATATGCAGAGAGTTGGAAACTGTGACAGTATTGGAAGTAGTTGCATGTTTTTGTCATTTAGTCAATCAATGAATTATTTCAGCGAAACAAACACATGTCCACAATTATAAACCATGTAAGACAGGAGGGTCCCCAAGAGGCAGAGTGATCAATCTGGGCCAGCATGAAGTGTCGGTGAAGGTCATTGGCAATGTAACCGGACCCTGGTCACCGTTCACAACCACTACTCCACTGGCCGTGCCTCAGATGACTCACACAGTCAGACAGACTCATCCTCTGTCTCTGACAGTCCTGACTGAGCAGCATTCCTGGAATATCTCTGGGATTCCTGCTGTGTGAGCCCATAACAGTCCACTGATGAGTCCAGAGAGGGTTAAACAAGTAAATGACAGACAGGAGGAAGAATGACAGGTGACACTGTAGAGATTGTAAGTCATGAGGCTTAGCTGACAATCCAATCACAAATGCATCAATCACATCATTTGCTGCCTCCATGTCCCATCCTGGAACCAGTTCTGTTGTTAAAAGAAAGTCATAACCTGGAGCACAAGGTCATACGCTTTGATCTGTGTAGAACAGTATTGGGAGGAAAATATGTTCACACAGGATGTAAAACAGAATAATGTGCCGGGGGTCTGTGGCTGAGACTCAAATGTTCCTCCTCTTTCTGTTGTGCTCCTGAAGACATCATTTGTAATGCAAATTCACTTCAATACACTCATTAGCAACACGGCAGATTAGCTCCATCAGATGATGATGGTTGAGGTGCTTGCTAACACCCCCACACACTCAGGCACATAAACACATGATCCTGTAAAAACATGTACTTGCTTTACTTGCTAGATTTTTATTGTGACTTAATCGTTCCCTTTGGTGTGTTAATGAAAATAGTTTAAAAGACAGTGTTGACAACAAATTGCTGCTGCAATGCAACTTAGTGAAACAAATACATTTAAGTCATTATTGTTAGACCTCCTTCTTTAACAAAAACAACCTTTGAATATAAAAATGAAGCATGACATCATTCAGTCAGTGAGCCACATGTCAGATTGCCTCACAGTGTTTACCGATGAGGCTGCTGCCTCCAGGCCGTCCAGCTTTAAGTCTCTGTATAGCTGCCTCTGCAGGGGGTTCCTTGGAGTCAAGAACAGTTGATGAACTACACCCTCCATCCTTATTCTGTCAGGCCCCCACCAAAGACTGGGGGAAGCCCTGTTCCCCATGGGACTCCTCCTCCTCCATTAGCTAATTCCTGATCAGCTGCTCCCTTCATCATTTATTCATCCGTCTTCCAGCACAGATGCTGAAGGTTGCCTTTAATCATCATGTGATTTTTTTTTCCCCTCGGTCACCCACCCTGCTCTTCCCCGCCCTCACCCCGTGCTGGCTGCAGGCGTGGGCTGCACCCTCTGCAGCAGGCAGACATTACAGTGGCACAGAGGAAACAAAGACAGAGTACTGTAGAAGCACATTTTTATTTAATCACTGTTGGTCTGATTTATTCTTTACTGCTGAGTAAATATATACAATATGATTAGCCTGGTGGCAGTGGTTGGGCTGAATCCTTGGAAAATATGTGCAAGAACGTGGATGAGAAACACTTTTCCTTTCCCTCAAGAAGCTACTGAAGAGCTTTGGAGAATGGCTCTTAACCCCTGATTGGCCAAGTGGAGCTTTTCACTCTGAACAGTAGAAAACATTTAATTCCAGTTTGATTTCACATACATATACACAAAACAAAAGAAAACATTTGAAATCAGTAGCCTAGTTTTCATTTTCATTCCCACATTTATAAAAAAAAGTCCTTACATAGACGCAGCTGAGTCAAACTGTTGAGGTAATAAGCAGCTGGTTTCTCATGTTTGTGATGTGGAATTATATCCAGTAACTTTCAGCTGAGGTTGGGTTTTTTGTAAGACGTAAGGCTTTCACCCTACTGGAAAGTTTGTGGCCAAAGACCTAGCGGGACCTTTGCCCAGATCCCTGTCCCAGCCGCACTCAGCCTGTTGTTTAATCTCACCAGCTACTTGGCAGATTCCTCCTCGTTCCACTCACTCAGCATTCAGGAGATTTGGTTACAATCCCTGAATTTGTCTTTGGTTCCTTTTTTAATGGATAAAGCAATAAACCCCTGCATTGTTACCTTTATTTTTCTTTTTTTTGACGGGGTTCTGCTGGCAACGTACAGTCTTGTGACTTTATTGGTTTTTGTATGGCCATTATAACCACATTTAAAAAAGGAAAAATGAAAATGTTTAATAGCAAAACTGACAAGATTATTCGAGTCCACTGGCTGACAGGGGGCCTTCTGTTCTCTTCATGTCTGCATATGTTTCCTCCCACAGTCCAGAGACATGCAAGTTAGGGCAAATTGGAAAATCAGGCTGGATTTTGATGGTTTTTATTTTTTACTATACTTATTTTTGGTTGAACATCAATACAACAGACTAATTTCTTGTGAAAACACACAACTTGCAAGTGCCAATATGCTGTTTGACCTTATTAAATGCAGCTCAGCCAGTCAATGTCCTGGACTGCACATCTGTCCAGGCACCCTGAGTGGGGTCACATAGGGTTAGCGACTTGGCCTCATGCCTCTCTCTTGTTATTGTAATGTTGATATGTCTTGGTGTTTGAGGTGTAAATAGGGTGCTGGACCGCAGTCCTGTATAACGAGATGACGTGTTGAACATTTGCCTCTAAATTACATGCTTTAAGTCAGTGAGAACTTGCAGTCTAAGACAAACAAGATAACCAAATAATTATAAAAAACAAAACATGAATGAACATGCAGAAGTGAAGAGATTTGAGAGGGACCATTGAAAGCAGCAACAGCTGAGTATCCTTTGGACTGCGTTTGTGCCAGTGCCTGGTGGTTACGTTCCTGTGTTTGGTTTATCTTCCTCCACATCCGGGCATGACAAATTAGATGCTTGTCAGGAATCCAGCAGAACGTACTCATCCTTCTGCCAGGCATCAGCCCTGGCCAGCAGTCAGCCCTACCTGCAGCACCAGCAGCCATTCACTGCCTGCTGTCCGCTGGGCAAACGTTCACTCACCGCTCCCTGAAATCACCCTGTGATCCAAGAAGTTAGCCTATCATAACTAATTGTTCAACTGTGTCCATGTTAGACTGAGTTAATTAGCTTTCTTTTGTGCTGGCTGATGGGATCACCTGATACTGCCTGCGCTCATGCTACACCAGACAGCAGAGAAAGAGCCCATGGCACCTTGTACTGTGTATGCTCTTAAATATTTAAGACGCATTCATTAGCAAATCTTTGAGCTTGATGTCATTATACAAGCTGCGGAAACTCAAGCCACCGACTCTGGGATCACATCATTCAGCCCGTGTGGTTTCTGTGTCAGAAAGCATGACGGGACATCGATGTGCAGCCTGTTTTCGGGGGGTCAGATTACCATTGTCAGCTGGTTCTGCCTCAGCGGTGCTACACGTGCTCAGTGACATGGCAGCAGATCAACTGTGCTTTTTATTGGAGCTATTAAAACATCTGGCGATCGTAGGCACAGGAGTGGGGTTGACACCTGGTAATGAAACCCATTGAAGACTGTGCTTCATTACTAAATGAACACTGTACTTTCCAATGATTATTATGTAAGAGATGGTCGACATGTTTCCCTAGTTTAGTTAGAATGATCAGTTGTGCTGCAGCAGGTGATTGAAGTCTGGGGGACTTAACATGAGCCCGTGCCCCTTTGTGTCCCAGTTGGCTTTTGTTTGGGATATTTCCGCCTGGTTAACTCCTGAGCTCTCAGTCAGAGGTGGTTGCCTTTGTCTTGACTTCGTGACAAGGCTTGAGGATGGAGGGGATAAGGGGGAGGAGTTTTGGTGACACCATCTGTTGCTGAGACAGTTCATCTCTACTTTACCCTCCAGCTTCAGACTCTTTCACCACACACACGCTCACACACAAAGACACGAACAAATGGACAAAAACATCTGGTGTTGGCTTTCTTGAGCCCTCAAGTTACTGCGAAACCCCACCTCACCTCTACCAACTGAAATTGTGCAGGCTGATAGTTATCCTGAAAAATACTGTGATTATTTAAGACAGACCAAAACCTCCTGACATAACATGATATTTTGGATGACTTATATTTCAACTAGACCAAACTATGATTGCTTCCTCAATCTGTGATGGTTTGTGGCAATGTACAATTAAAATCTAGAAATGTGAGCTAAAAAATATGTCAAATATGGGATATTCTTATTGTATATACCGTATATTAAGGGTGCAACATCATAGAGAAGGTAAGGGATATTAGTTGGAGAACACTGGGGTGTTGAAGTTGTTCTTAGTTGACCACCTTTTATGTTTAAAGGGAACATATGCTCTTTGTGAATTTCTGTTATTTTTATACTGTTATGATGTTGGGTGTCTATGTTAAACATGGTCAAAGGTCTAAAACTTGAGGTGAACGTATGTAAAAATGCTCCTTGAAAGTCAAAAGTCCAGGCCTCAGCCTATTTGTTGTGTTTGCAAAGTTACTTCTACTTCCTCCCTGTGATGATGTCAGATTGTTTGCACAAACAGACGGCCGTCTGTCCCGTAACCTTTGTTGCTAAGGTTGTTACTAAGGTTGTTTCATAGGCTGCTCGCGTTGTCCACTGGCATATTTTGGATCAGATTTGGACTTGAACATGTATGGATGTATTTGAGAAGTTTCCATTTTGATTAAAGAACAAGAAAAACAAGTGAAATCCTACCGCTATAGTCAGCCTGCGGATGTCTGCCAAAGGGCGGCTTCCAAGAGCTGGCCAATCAGAAAAGAGTGGGCTCCCTGGGACGGGCACCTTTAAAGATACAGGATATGACAGGATATGACATATCAAGCACATTTCAAGGTCAATATTTTTATTCTGGGGCAGTTCTGGTTTATCTTTGTATGACTCACAGTTCAAAAAAACTCCCTATTTATCTTATACTGGTCCTTTACGCAGCCCCTCAGTTCAGCCTCTGTCTGAAACAGGCCGTTTTAGCTCCTGTCTCTTCAAGACCCCCGTCCTGATGAGCCCACTCTGTTCTGATTGGCCAGCTCTTGGAAGCTGCAACAAACTATAGTTGTAGGATTTCTATACTTTTTCTCTTTCTTTACTCAAAATGTCAACTTCTCAAATACATCCATACATTTTCCAGGCGGAATCCAATCCAAAATATGAGAGTGGACAACACAAACAACACATGGAAAAACAAACAACTTTAGCAACCAAGGCTATGGAACGGACGGCCATTTATGGGCATGTGTGACGATCTGACATAAACTCATCATCAAGATAGAAAAAAACATTGCAAATGAAGCATTCAGAGCAGGTTGAAGCCCTGGCTTCAAGCACTGACTGGAATTTTGACCATGTTTAACATAGATATCTGACATCATAACAGTATATAAATAACAGAAAACCACAAAAAGCATAATATGTCCCCTTTAAATAGTATTTTAGTGATGTTATTTCGTTTTCTTTTTTATCTTCATTTTCTGTTTTCCCTTTTTTATTTTCTATTTTCAAATATCTGAATTATTATAGAGCTAGAGGACTGTGTACAAATAAAATACAAGTTTGTTTTTTTTACAGTCTTTAAAATATTAAAATCAATTAAAACAGAAATAAAGTGACCAAAAATGATTTGCTGAATCCAATGAATGTGCAAGTTTTATTTGTTAGATGACTTCTGATGTGGCTGTTACTGCCAATTTTGATTTTAGTGTTTGATGGGCATTTCTCCAAATCACTCTGCACAGACGCTGGTGCAGCAAGCCAAGCTGGCATTAGTGTCTTTATAGGCCAGCTTGTTGCTGACTTTTAGTTTACCATATAGTTTAAGCAAATTAAGCAAGTCTTATCTGTCTTGATGGTGACTAGGCATTTCTTTGAGAAAATCCTTGTTCCTATGAATGTAAAACCTCTGAGACTCAGACTCAGCAACTGAACCATATTTGCAGTTTCTTAATTGAAACAATACTGGTTTTCCATGTCATGGCTTGCCCGCTGTCTTATCCCGTGTAACTTCTCATGTAATCTACCTATTGTTACAGCCTACCCCCTGCATGTTTCTACACTTTCTCAGATCCACTGAAGCAGTTGCAAATACAAACAGCCTCCACAAGATGATGACTCACAGCAAAATTCTGCTGAATTCAATCCCTTGTGATTTCCAGTTACATAACAGCAACTGATCTTCTTAAAATCTATAGAGTAAACACTATTAATCTCCTGACTGGACCTCAGCGAACTCACGTGAAGCAGCTTTTCCTTGAACAGGCCATGCATGCCAAGCTGGTACCAGGCAGGCACAGTCGGCAGTCAGGTCAGTAGGTGTTCATGTGTGGCCACGTGTCGGAGAACATCTCTGTAATATTCACGTCCCAGCGTTTCTGTTTGTCTGCCTGTTTTTGCAGACAATGGGGGGCGAGGCATTATCAAGTGCTTGCACCCTTCCTCTTTCCCCTCTCACTCCCCCCTCAGCCTCCTCTTCCTAATTTACACGACCCCCTTTATCCCACTAACCGTTGCCCCCTGTGGTTTAAGAGAGCCACATTTAGCTGTGCTCCATTAGCCGACTCAGAGAAAAAAAAAATCCTTGATGATGGAAGTAGGTTTGCAGACTGGCTGGTTGGCCATGGGACCCTTTGTTCAAGAAGGATGCCTTAAAATAAAGAAAAAAATAGAATTAATAACAATTTTACTGTAAGCTGTTGAGCAAGTTCATTTAAAACAATAATTCTTCAACATTGAAATAATTTCCTCTTTGTCTCTGTGATTCAGCAGTTTGAATTGCGCATAAACATCTAGTCATGTATTAAACAAAAGCATCTTGATCTTTGTTCTGTCCCTGATAGCAAACACATTTGTGCTCCGTGGATGAAAGCGTGTGTGTGCACACGTGGCAGCCTGTTTTTAATAGTTAATGAGGATTGATGTCTGGAAGTGGTGACCTTGTATAAGGTTTCCAAGTGGAATCCATACATATTGATCCTTTCGGTTTTATGCTCTGTTGGACACACAATTCCTTTTTGCTCCACGTTTCCCCGGCCACCTCAATGGTCACACTTGTGATGATTAATTGTGTTTAGTCGGTCAAAGACAGGCTTCTTGCAAGAGAGGTTCGACTTTCAGTCCAAAGTTCTTTAAACTGCACATCCTGTAGTCTTCATATCTTCAATTAGCATTGTTTTACTTACAGTAAAGACCAAAGACTGATGAAATACAGGGTTTACCATTGGATGGTTTTATCTGATTATTATTGTTTAACCAAAAGCCACATTTGGTGTTTTGACTTTGACAAAGTTGGCTTTAGTCATCTTTAGTCATCCATTTAGACCACGGGGTCAGACAGTACAGACACTCTCTCTCCACTACAGTCAGTAAAACACAACGGGGTCTATAAATGTATCTTCCACCGCCGTGAGGAAATGACAGTCCGTCTGAGCAATCAGCCTCAGATTCCTGTTATTGCTCCTGGTTACTGAGCTGCCAACAAACATGTCTGGGAAGGTCAATGACTCCACATTGATACACAAACATTGGAGACCAGGCCACCCACATCAGCTGTAGTGGTGGTGTTGATCTCTCTCTTGAACCAGGATGTGATGTGAGACTGTCGTGAGAAGTGTGTTCAAATATAGAAAAGAAGAAAAGATGCTGGGCAGAAAAAAACATTTGTATTGATCCAACTGCAAAAGTGGCAAATGCTTATCTGGAGTCATATTATGTTTTTTTATGGACTAAACAAGCCTGCACAACCAAAGACTGAAAGCCTTTCTGACAGTGTCAGACTCTAAATGTTAGTTTGAGTCTCTGACACACCCTCCGCATGCAGGCCGGCAAACAGCTCTTCTCTACTAAAAGGCAATGACAGTTTAAAAAGAGGATAACAGTGCCAGTTTGGTGCGGTAAGGGAGTAGCTATGTGGCACAGAGTGCTGAGCAATGCTGAGAAAAATGGAAGAAATACAGAGAGAACTAGAGGGCGTAACCCCTGCTTTCCTAGAATAATTTCTGCTTTTCTCTCTAACTGAGAAACTATTACTCAACTGTCACATTCATATTACACCTGAGTAAGATGTTTTTAATGCTATTTATAGAGTGAACGTCTCCTTCCTTTTTGTTCATCCTTAGTAGATGGTCTGCAAGATGCCTAAAACTATGATTGTAATGCAAATGTCAAGTACTTTTATGAACCAGATGACTTCAATGTGAGCCCTGTGTCCAGATGCTAATGGTGTTGTGCTGGCTATTATGTTGCAGGAGGCCCGTGTCTGGCTGAGACACAAAGAACAGCTCCTCCCCTCCACCGTCACCTCTTGTGATGATGCCTCCCTGGTCCTCACCACCGATTATGGGAAGGTAAGAAGACTTATTTTTCACTGCTGAAGCATCAATACTGCCAATGATTCATATCCTTCTTGTCTGTCTTCACTATGTGTTGTCACATTTTTCATGGATTTAGAAGTCCACCCTTAAGGTTAAGGAGATAGTTTTTAAATCAACACTGTTCAGTCTTTCTTATGCATATCATCCTTCTAATTTATTATTGGCTATAACTGACATAGTGAACTTGTAATCCTCCCCTAACCTTTCAGTTAAAATGTGCAAGGGGAGGGGAGGGGTCTTGTGTATATGTTAGAGGGTTAATTGTTCGCACACATGTGTTTCATCTCTCGGCTCTTCCGTGGGATCAACACCTTTTGTAATAAAGTAAGAATGACAGGAATGAGCTCCTTGTGACAAGTCATTGGCCTGAGCTTATCTGTTTGGCAGTGCATGGTGGTCTTTGTGTCTGGAGGAAATCCTGCTAGAGAGAGGGGGGTTGGGGGGTGGCGATGGACGGTTAGAAAATAGCTGTGAAAATGAAATGGATTGAAAATGAGCTTTTCTGTGCCGCTCGTGTCTTATGGAATGCCTTTGTACTCAACAAACCCTATGAGCAGTGTATAGGATTGCACACCAGCTCCATACGTTCACCGTCCGTCCAAACTCAAACGCAGCCGCAGGTCTTTGATTAGGTCAAGGCCTTAGGAAGGAACAGGGAAGGGCCCAAGGACCAATTCTGTCCACAGGATTAAGATGTATACCATCATTTCCACAACAACTACAAGCCAAGACCCACAGAGAAATATCACCTTATTCTGCAGCTGTAAGAGTTTTAATGTCTTTCAGCTCATTGTGCTTTTACAGGCTGCAACTTTCTAGCAGGCAGCTTATAAACCCACTCACTGTATACAGTACTACCTACATAATGTCAAATAGCACAGGAAGTGCATTGACATCCACCTGTTTTTATGCACATTTTCAATTTGCACATAAGAAAACCTGAGTGGAAACGCAGGAAATTTGGAAAAATTATGAAGTGCTTGAAGCTTGTGATTTATACGTCACTCAAGCTTTTGCTCCACTGATGAGACGAAATAAGCGTCAGACGAAAAACATCAGATCTGTGTAGAGCGAAGAGGAGACTGTAACATTCCTCAAATTAATACATGACACAAACATACATGCCATATTTCCATCACTTGTTTGACTGGCCCTCTTTTAATTATGTTCTTTTGAAATGGTTTAATGGCACCTGACTGGAGAATTAGCACCTCCAACTGTTTATCTTGATACGCCCAACTCCTAAAATCAACATAACAGTAGTGGATGGAAATGCATATTAGTTAGCTTTTTTTGACAATTTTCTGGAAATTCAGTTGAAATTTATGCTACATTTGGATGGAAACTTGACTACTGACAAAGCTAGCGACTAGCTGGTGAACATAGTGAAGAATTTACCAGCTTAAGAGCCAGATATGAATGAATGAATGTTACTCTGTTTCTGCCAGATGTGTAAACAACTGTTTGCTCACATGTAAAACTAATAAATGGTGCTGAATCCTCTTGTTCTCAGATTGGAGTATAGTCTGTTGATTCTCTATGATCCATATCAAGGTAACACTGTAAGACAAAAAACACTGATGTAACTTTCAGTGTGCATGAATGTGAGAAAGGAAGAACAAACACCTTTCTGTCTCTTTGAAGATGCAGATGAGAAGAACAGAGACATCAAACAGTGTACACCTTCATATCATATCACATCGCATCTTGTCTAATAAAATTAAATCTCTTTTTATTATAGGACAAGCAAGTTTAACCTTTTTCCATGTGATATATTATTAGTGTCATAAGACCAACAATTTGCTGCCAGATATGTCACCTTGGCATGAGAGTGAAGTCCACGTGGACCACAAGTGATGAAGCACGTGAATTAACAGCTACACAGTAGCAGATCATTAGGGCATGTGTGTAGTGCATGAGTCGTTCTGTAGAGTTTCCTGGAGCCAGAGCAGGGTGGTGTATGAAAGGTAGAGAGTCATAGAGGACATATGAGAGATGAGAGGGAACATATGAGCTCATTCATGTGCCCTTCATCTTCAGCACGTTTGTTTAACGATTCTGTGGTCAGTGGTGAGGATTCTTGTAGTGAGAGAGTGGCACGAGTGAGTCTGAGCGGTGGAAACATCATCAGTCACAGCTAGGAGGGATTCACTGCACCAGGTCAGAGGTTGAGTCTTATTTATTGTTTAAATACGACCAGGAAATACCAGCAGGGTGCTGTTCTCAGTCCAAAAACATTTCACCATTCTCAGTAGGATTGAAAAAGATAACATTTGGTTAAAACAGCCGGGCAGTTGGATCAATGTGATCTTCACGTGTGAGCCTAGAATTTGTTGGTCAGCAGGCCAGACATATGGATGTCTCCTCTGGCTGCAAGTCCTGAGACTCTGCAGCCAGAATGAAAGGAATGTGAGACTGATAAACAGACGGCCTCCACGTTCAGAACCGCTGCCTGACCTCATGTGATCCTCTGCTCCTGGACCACATATCTGCTGAGGTTTATTTGCGTTTCCTTATTTAGCTAAAATCTTTATTTAAACCAGCAGGCTCAGGGTATTATAAACGTCTATCTTCACTGTGTTTTAATGTTTTACATCTATGTGCCGTGTCAGAGGTGGTTTGGTAAATGTATCCTGGCAGCATTTCCCGCTCAGGGCCGTGATATACCATTATCCATTGCGTCAGTGCTCGTAGTAAGGTGCTGCTCCCTGAGCTTGCAGACTCAAGACAGCACTACCAGAGTGTCTTTAACCACATGGCCTCGGCTTTAACGGGCTGACCTGGCTGCTGCCACATTAACCATCATATCAGCATTCATCATTGTCTTTTCCCGGTACACCACAGATCTGAAGGAGAACAGTGAGATACAGTGAGCAGGCACACTGAAGCCAAGAGATAAATGTCTTGTGGCTTTGTGTGTTTGAGTGCATGCATCCATCTGTGTATGTGTGTGTGTGTGTATGTTTTTTTTTCTATGGCCAGATGGCACCAGCTGGATTAATAGTGTGTGAGTTATTCCCAGTGGGGTGTACTGTGCACATGTAAAGAAAAGCAGGAAGCGAGGTCTGTCACCTGAACTAAATAGCTGCTGCCGGTGATGTCATCTTTGTCTTACACACATCAATAACTGTTGTAATAAATTAACAATAAAGGAATCCCGAACTGTGTTAGTCTATAAGGCCTAAATAGTGTTTTTACGCATGAATCATTCGGCACATATAGTACATATTGCTCATATTTTATATCTGTTGCTAGGTAAACTTTATGGGGAAAAACAGCAAAATTATGGCCAGACGTTTTGTAACTGATGTAGAGCTGAAATGATTAGTCTATTGATTTGTTAGACGATCAATAGAAAAATGATTGGCAACTATTTTCATTATTGATTCACCACTAAAGTAATTTTTCAGACAAAAATGCCAAAGATTTCCTTGTTACAGGAAATCTCTGGTGAGGATTTGTTGCTTTTCTTTGTCTTTGGTGGTAGTAAAGTGAAAATATTTGTGTTTCTAACTGTTGGTCAGACAAAATGAGCAATCTGATGATGTCAGATTGAGCTTTGGGAAATTATGATGGCTGTTTTCTTACATTTTATAGACCAAACAATTAATTGATTAATCATGAAAATAATCATTAGCAGCAGCCCTAAATTGATGGTCTTTTCTCTAAAGGATATCGTGTAAGTTTATTGCACGAGATAAATTACACACTCTTGTTGTGATCTTGACACTGACTATTCTTATGCCCCCCAAAAAGCGAATATCCTTCACATATTATGCACAAATTCATAAACTCTTTGGGTATCTGCTTTGCTCTCAACAAATTGTCTCTAGACTAAGTGAAAGAGATGAGATACGTGTGAAGCTGTTCAGGCCCTGTAGACATACAGTCTGTGAGGTTTAAAATAGGTCATTGATGGCCCCTCAGTCTTTTCTGGATTGTTGGTCAATGGAGCCATTATGTGAGCCTTTAATTGAGTGATGTGCATTCATGAGTGCGCTCACAGAAGTAACGTGCTCACACAAACATTATTGTAAGAATCTGCGTTTGCTGTACACCATGTTAAGAAATATCAATATAAAGATATTGTCTGATGTCTCAGTTAGTTGTAATACTACATAAAGCCCTCTGTGTGTACCTCACTAACTTGTTTTCACAATTTTCACCATTAATAAGCCTAACGCACCCCCCATGTCCCCCGGGTCTGGGTGGGATCCCCCTTCAGCAGAAGGATTCACTGGAGGACAGAGAGAGAGTCAGACTGAGTAAAAAAAAAAAAAAAAGAGAGACAGAGGCAGAAACAGTGATGAACAAGACTGTGTTTGTATCCACAAGCGTGTGATTTTTGTTTCTCCTCATGTGTTATTTCTAAAGGCTTGAATATATGTGCCAATAAAACATAAGTTCACTGGGCCTCTGAGCCAGACCCCGCCTATACGTGAATATTCAGCAGAGCTGCTTGAACAAAGCAGCAGCAGGGTGTGGCTTCAGTGAGGAGGAAACAAAAGGAAAAGAGCTTTACAGCTGCAAGAAAGTTTTAAAATTCAGATGGTTGCTTTAGTATCATCATCAGGAAATTTAGTCTGTGTTGTTTTTGTGAGACTTTTCAATTCTTTGATAGGTTTAATTCATGAGAAGTTCTGTCTAAATAAGATGATTTATCAGGGCTCACCTAATAGTGCTGGAAATATTTCTGTTTGTTGTCTATTAAACCTTTGACATTTTTGTCTGTGTAAAATATATCTCATGCGTAATTCGCAAATACAAATGAGTCTGTAACGTCTCAGTTCATTTTCAATTTCCAAGGGGCGTTATTAACGGGCACAGACGAAAATGCCTCTGGACGCAGTTGGATAGACCTACAACCAATGAGAGCAACAAAATGTGTGACATAGCATTGAGTGGCATAGCCCTTTGTAGCCCTCTGAACGAGAAGGGTCTATCTCGCAGACCTTCATGACACGCCCACCTGACCCCTGACCCCAACCCTAACCACCCCATTGCTCATGCCTAAACCTAACCAAGTGAGTGTGTCATGTGGTAAACAGGGTGTGTTGTGTCGATACTGCGAGTCCGCAGATAGACGTACTTGCTCTGTACAGTCATTGTATCAAACCCGCCCCCAAATTAGATAAATGGTTGTGATTGGCCCGACCCGGACCAGGTGAGCTGGAAATCTGTCTGAACAGGAGGTGGAAGTTCAAAATTCATAAATCTGCCACAAATTCAAGATAAATGGATGAAGTTCATTGTCTGCCATTTTTAGTTTTTGAGTGCTCATTTTTTGTAATGGACCAGACTGCTGTGCGAAATTTGGGGTGTTTTTGTTCATGGGAATGCAAATTTATTAGAAGAGGGAGGAAAGAAGGAATACATTTCAAAGAAAAAGAAAATGTAAGAAAACAAAAGAAAATACTGGCAAAAACTATTTGCTCTCTACTGTATCAGTTTTTTAAATATCCGCAGTTCACCATATTGTTACAAACTCAAAGGAAGTTTTAGATTTTATATCATCAAAAGTTTCAGTCTATTGGTGTTCATTATTTTTTCCATTTTGTGTCTAACCACGTGGCCAGCAGTGAGCTGTTGCAGTATCAACACCATGCACTGTTTGGTGAGAATTGATTAGTACAATGAACAGCTTCACCAATCAATCACATGACACATGTTGTTGTAAGTGGCATGAAGTTGCCTCCGGCCATCATTACATCACTCAAACTGTTAACACTGAAGAAGCTACAAACAGGCCACGTGAAACAGGCGTTATGGCTGTTGTGGACTGACTGTAACCATGAACAAAAATTAAATAATGACTTTAATTACAGCCCTTATAGCCTTTGTGAGTTTTGATTATGAGTTGAGGTAAATTCATACATCCATACTTTGAAACTTTGAATTGGTTTTATTAGGTTTTTGGGAGTTGATAATGAATAACAGTGTTATATCACTGTGGTCGGGTCAGGCACAGAATCAGGCTTTTGTTGAAGTGTTGTTATTTACACCACATGAGTCCAAGGCTGACCGCTCTACAGCTCCTACGGGGAAAATGTTCCAGTATGTCTAATTTTATAACGGACTACAACAGAATTTTACAGCATCTCCCAAGAATTGAAACTGAAACAGTAAATAGTATTAGTCTGCGTCAGTCTGCGTCTAGACCTTATCTGGTCTCATGTTCCATTTTAGTCTCCATTTAGCTTTATCTACAGGATGTTTTGTACAAAGATGTGAATAAATATTGATGAGAAATGCAGTGGCTGTGAGCTGGAATGAAACAAAAAATAAAACCAAGCAGGGAAAGACCAGAGTGGGGCAAAAAAGAGGAATGTTAAAGCTCTTTTGATGCTGGGAACTCCCGCTCAGTTTTCTCCAAGCATCTCTGATGTCTCAGGCATGAGAAACTCTCAGAGGCCCGCTCTGAGAGATCTGAACAGAACATTATTCATAGGAGATCAAAAACAAAGGTCGCAGAATATGATAAACAAACACATACATATTGAGTATCTGCACACACACAAAAATATGAACTTCTTTGGGTTATATATTATTCTGGTGAAGGTGCTTTCCTAAACCCGACGCCCTCACTGCAATCAAGAGTGTAACGCGGCCCTGTAGCCTTTCATAGTCGTTTGTTATCCTGAATTATTTTTTCTTGCAGCCCCTTTAGTGCAACTTTGAGCTTTGGGAATGTAAAGAATGCTAACACAGGCGCTTGACGTATCCCAGATTTCTTTGGTTTATTTGATTGAGTGTTGGACACAGTGTCTCATCATCAATGCTGACAGAAAGTCAACGCCTAGGAGGCAGTTTATATTCCCCATTTTACAGCACATTTTTTGTTAATTTGACAGGATGAATAATTGTTATTATTTACATTTTATCCAAATATACTAGTGCAAGCTCAGTATCACATTATCCTGTATAAATGCACTGCTGTGTCCAACGAAGGCAAACATCGAACGCTGATCGTTGTTTTTCTTCATCATGAGCAGATTTTCATAGATGCTTTAAAATGATCATCTACCCCCTTTATGTAATGCAGTTCAGAAGGGAAATTAAAGTTATATTTTGCAATCATTGCATTTTCAATTGTTTATTAGATAATAGGCAGAGTTGTCAAATAAACAGGTGTTGATGATGACGTCAAGCACGTTAAGCGACTGATGTAATTGAATGTAAAATGATAATGCTGATTAAGGATGTGGTACAAGTGAAAAGCCTGTTTGATTTATTCGTCAGTCAGGGCTCATGGTGAATAGTGAATCTGGGCCAATTTGACAGAGAGGAGAGGGTGGAGTTAAAGCTGAATGTTTAGGGACAGCTGGCTGTAAATCTGCTCGATGGATGACATCACTGCACATGCTGCCTTTCTCCCCAAGGTCCTCACCCTTTCAGAAACCTTAATACAACAGAGATATGTAGCAAATCACCGATGACTGCATTGTTATTGTGCTTTTCCCTCAGCATACGCCCGTTCTCTGATGGCCATCTAAAGCTAAAGTGGACACGGCTGTCAAACTGCAGTGTAATTAAAAAATATTTTCCCTCATTTTTATACAGATTCACTTTAGTTAATGCTTTTGCATAAATGTGCAAAAGACAAAAACCACACATACATATCAGTGCAATGATTTCTTAATACAGAGGTAGCCTTTTAACACTGAGATCTTCTTTAGAGTTTTAAATATCTGCCATGTAGAAGGATGAAAATTAGCATTTTAACATAAAGGATGGTGTCCACAGTCAAATTGCTTATACTGTTCAACTGACTCGTCCCACTGCAATGATTTGATAGTGCCAACATATAATACTATAGATAAATACATGGGATAAGTGTAGGATAAGATGAGTTAGCATAAGGCATGACAGGGAGCATCTTTAATTTGGCAGTGATAGAGGCTTTACAGGCTTTCTTGTGATACTATTGACTTTTTTAAAGCTGCACTGATCAATATTTTTACATTAACAATGGATTGAAAGCTACTATGTGCAAGTGTGTCTCCACAGAACTCAGTAGTGTCTTTTAGCTCGTCGTTTTCATTTATAGCCTTCAACTTCAGCTGTTTTAGTTCACTCACCGCTCTCAAAAGTCTTATTTCCAGCAGCAGCCAGCAGCTATTTTCAGTGGAAAAAAAACCGACACTACACTTCCTGCCCAGCACCAAACAGCAGACAGCTAATGAGCATAGTGGATCATTTAGCAGCAGAGCCAGATATTAACTTCAGGAGTGGGTGGAAACCAAAGAAGAGCTATAAGGAGAGGGATTTGATAGGTGGACACAAACAAGACTCCAAATGAATGTTGCTCCATGTCTGCTGGAGGCAACTGTCATGTTCACCAAATCCATTTTATAAGGTGATAATATGTCGATGTTGTGTTTACTTGTTCCACTGCTTGAAGTTGCCAAAAAATATATATGTATCATATAATTCTGCTTTAAATGTATAATAGTATATGATGTTTTTTTGACTATTACAGAAAGATTTTGGTACCTCAGATTAATTAATTTCACCTTCAAAGAATCAACTAAACCCTTTTAAACCTTCACCTGCACTCGGCAGCTCCACTCGTCAGTCGGGTACCGCTGAGCCCCAGCAGCCAGTCAGTGCTGACTCAGCAGTTCTCTGAAACCCGATGTCTTCTCCCATTTGGGACGCAAGTGAATATGCAAGATGAGCCAACAGTAATGTACTGGGACACCACAACCCCAGCCTCTCGTCCATCAGTATTGATCTAGACTCTGCTTCCCATCAAGTGACCAACACTGTTCTGTTATCTTGTGTCTCGTCCGTTAAAGTTCTGATAGCCGGAAAGTCTGTGAGACTCTCTGACTCCCTGTTTTATCTCTGTTGCTTTATGAGACTGTTTTCCTGTTTCACTGCAACTATGTAGACACTGGTTCATCTTGGTTCTTTCTCACTATGGTTACCTTTTGATCCATTTCAAATCAACACTCTAAAAATGGGCCTTGAGCAGGACATGACAAGGACATCTCCAGACATCACATTTACTGTACCGCAGCATCTAACTGGCCTTGTTACAGGAATGTGACATGGTGAGAGATTTGTTGTACAGATTGAAAAGTGAGTCAAACAGATCAAGGAGAGAGAGGCCCAGGCATGAGTTTGATAGGGGGGTTTATTCTGTACCTGACAGGTATGCTGGCAGCAGGCACAGGCAGGAACATATCAGGGATTCCAGTCTGTCACCTCCACCTCCGTTAGTCAGGTATCATCACAGTCATCCACGCATGCATGTGTCTGTGGTCACAGTGGAAGACTGATGTTGTGCCAGCAGTCTTATTCAGATCTGTGTAAACGTGTAGGTTTGGTTTTCTGGCTGTCTGCCGCCTTTGTTAGCTGTGATAGGAGAAACTGAATGTCAGCAAGAAGTCGCTGCTTTTGTACTATTAAAGTTATATATGGTGCCGTTCACCAGGATAGCAGTGTGTTGTATTGCTGATATTATTTGTCAATTAGTCAATTAGTTTGCTTTATTGCAGCAAGATGTGACACACTAAAGCAGAACATTAACGTCATGCCAACACATATTTATTCTGTTAATGCCATGCAGCAGGGTTGCCAATTAAACACTGAGCATACAGCAGTGCTTGAATTTAATTGAGTGGAGTTGTGGCACATTAGATTTTTGTCAACATCAGTACTTTTACATATTAGTATCAGTACTTACTACTGTCTGAATGTCGATACATGATGGTGTCCTGTCCAAACATGCCACAAGAGGAAATAAAAACGTGCAATGTGTGGCTTTCAGTCAAAAAAGCTGCTAGATAATTTTTTAAATTACAATTCAAACACTGACCCTGAAATTCATTATTATGAAATCTAACTGTTTGGATATGTGTGTGTGTGTGTGTTGTTCCAGGTGATATACCTGCAGAAGGCTGAGATAAACAGAGAGACAGTTTACCCGATGCACCCCAGCAGCATCCATGGAGCAGAAGACATGTCCACACTGGCAGAGCTGCATGAAGCTGCCATCATGCACAACCTTTTTCTGCGCTACCAGAAAGACAACATCTATGTGAGCGACCACACTATATTAATTATCATGTTAACTACCATGATGTACCTGGTTATGTTGGTCCATTGTGTTGTTATTGTTCTTACTCCAGGGAACTGGAACATGCAACACAACTACAGTGTAATTTAAATGTAGAAAAGTTTTTATTCAAGCAAGTATCAACATGATGAAATATGAGCTTTTGGGTATAGGTTTTTATATAAGGAGAATGCAGTTTGGCAAGAATATTAAGAGCCTGTCCCACACTTTATTTTGACTATGAAAACTCACTTTTGCTTTTACTCTGCTGGTACTGCACTCATTCTCTTCTCTGCATGTATAAAACCCAGCTGAGCAGTTTATACACATTTTTAGGTGCTTGTCAAAAGGCATTCAATGAAAAAAACACTATTATTTTAACAAAAGTGAGCAAGGCCGGATGAGTGAAAGTTCATGTATTAAAATGTTAAACACCAACATTTAATAAAATGCTGATAACTCCTGGAACTAAAGAGTATTCAGAGCTGGATTCCAGATACGTTTGTTTGACCCTATCTCACTCCCAGGATTATTTTCTCGGTGGAACACTAAAGTCCCCTTGAAACTCTATCCAGGCTTTATTAAAATAATCATTGACCACAGACACATGGTAACTATGTTTTTCGAAATCCTATCTCCTAATCTCATCTTAGAGGGTCTGCCCGGTCTGTCTGTGTGGCATCACAGAACATTATCATTGTAGAATGATGACCCACAAACACACTTTTGTGAGGCACTTTTCCCCAAAGCGCATTAACAGAGCAGGAGCAGTGGGCTGGATCCTAAAATATTACCAGCCTTAGTGAACTTGTGCAAACTAGGGCATTCATTCACCATAGTTTAAGGTTATTTTCTAAGAGCATTAATGACTACACACACTGTGTCAGAAGAAGGAGACGGGAAACCGGGTGAATCTACTGAACTGATAATGTTAAGAAATTGTACTGTAGATTTCACATAGCAGCTCAATGTTTGTTCAAGATATGAGCTGTAAAATACCAAGGATTTTTCTTTCATGCCATGTATATTCTGTTATCTTTCACTGATAATCTTATCTGTCTTCCTCTCTTTTTTTATCTCCCCCTTTTCGGCTGCACTTCTTTCTGCTTTTTTATTCCCATCAGACCAACATAGGTTCAATCCTGGCAGCTGTAAACCCCTATAAGCAGATAGCGGGCCTGTATGACGGCACTGCAGTCGATTTGTACAGCAAACACCAGATGGGGGAGCTGCCTCCTCACATTTTTGCTGTTGCCAATGAGTGTTACCGCTGCTTGTGGAAGAGACATGACAGCCAGTGTGTTCTCATTAGGTAAGGATTGGGAGGAAATCAAAAGCTGCATAGTATGGATCTCTGAAATTGTGCATTTGAACTTAAAGTCTTTACACACATGTTAGAAATAAGTTTGGCTGATTTGTTTTTCTTTTACATATTATGTCTTCAGTGGAGAAAGTGGTGCTGGGAAGACAGAAAGCACCAAGTTGCTGCTGAAGTTCCTCTCAGTGATGAGTCAAAACTCAGCAGGTACTCCTCTGTCGGAGAGGACCACCAGAGTGGAGCAGGCCCTCGTCCAGAGCAGGTACTGTATGACACCCAACCTCTGACCCCAAGTATGTTTGAGTTTAAAGAAAACCCTCACCCTACTATTTTTTTTGTTGCTTTCCAAAATGATATTCTTGGAGAGTCTATTGGCAGGGTGGGAAAATCTCTGAAACACCATTTAGACCATCATGGGTCACAAAAAATCCTGTTGAAAACCACAGAATTCAATAAATGAGTGAAAAGTGTTTATTTGGTTAGTGGGTCTATGTGGCAACCCACAGTAATTATCAATTGTAGGGAAATCTCTGACGTACAAAATTCCATTCAAATTTCACATTTTTTTAGTCACTGACACAGTTTGCACAGCGCAGAGATACAAATACACGATGCATAGTTCTCCCAAGGCTGCAAAAAATGTAAAGAAATGTTCAATCACAGGATACATTTAAAAGCCTCCTTGACTGAGGCAGAAATACACTAACAGAAGGTTATTTGATTTGTTGGATTTGGTGGTTGACTTGTTTGTCCTTTGTCTCCAGTCCCATCATGGAAGCATTTGGGAATGCTAAGACTGTGTACAACAATAACTCCAGTCGCTTTGGGAAGTTCATCCAACTCCACTTTTCCCAGAATGGAAACATCCAGGGAGGCTGCATCACTGACTGTATCCTTTAACAGTGTATTTAGATATACGATAAAGAAAATAGATCTTCACAGTGTTTTGTGCAGATGACACAGACCTTTTTGTTTTTTCTCCTTGACTTTCAAACATCAGATTTGCTGGAAAAGGTAAGTTTGTGTTAAAACAACCGGGATCAGCATATTTCTTATTTGATGAGATCAATGTGTAATATCACATTCAGCCTTGAAATACTTTTACATCTTCTTCTAACCATCCTCTCTTTCCAAGAACCGCGTGGTTCGACAGAATCCTGGAGAAAGAAACTACCACATCTTCTACGCACTGTTAGCAGGGGCAGACAAAGACCACAGAGGTTGGTGTTTACAGAGTTTAAAGGAATACGGTACAATTTTTCACCCACGTAGTCACCAAAGTGACCCCTGTTTAGAGAAATCAAGTGACTTAAAATGTGTGCTCCAAGCAGCACTGAAGCCAATTGGAAACTCAATCAATCAAAATCAAATATACACAAAATATAAACAGTTTGAACCAACATGAATTTGTTACATTTTTCTTTGTTTTCACAGGAATGTATTGTAGTTAACTGCTAAAAATGTTGTGAAATGTTTATCTCTCTGTATAATAGTTCTCTCTAAATCTGTGAGAATTAGTAGCGTGGAGCAAAGGGCCTTCCGATGTTATACGGAGGATGAAGTTGTCTTTTTTTGCATGAATACATTCAATTTCATTTGTCATTTCTCTGTGTTGCAGACATGTACTTACTGTCTGAGGGTCCTGAGTCGTATCACTACCTGAGCCAGTCAGGCTGTGTGCAGGACAGCAGTCTGGATGACAAGCAGCTGTTCAACAGCGTTATGGTAAGGACAAGGAGAGGAAAGAAGGAATATTTTCAGTGCACATGGTTTGTTGTACCTCAAGGGGGCACCATCACCCTTATATCGTGATTGTAATCCATTTTACCAGTCAGGCTTCCAAATTCCTGAAAACATGAGGGGAAAATGTTTTGTTCTATTGAATTTTGAGGCACATAATGTTCATTTTAGTGTTTTATCATCAGTGATTTGTCATCAGTGATTCCGTGTTTCCTCACATGTTGTCCAACTTTGTCTGTGTTGTGTCGCAGGAAGCCCTGAAAGTGATGGAGTTCACCGAGGAGGAGATCAGAGACGTGTTCAAGTTGCTGTCTGCTGTCCTCCAGATGGGCAACATTGAATTTATGACTGCTGGCGGGGCTCAGATCACTTCTAAAGGGGGTAGGAGAAGAAATTAAGGGAGTGATAACAGATTTACTACTCAGTGTGCGTGTGTGTGTGTGTGTGTGTGTGTGTGTGTGTGTGTGTGTGTGTGTGTGTGTGTGTGTGTGTGTGTGTGTGTGTTAGATGGACTTGGACGAAGTGGTGCAAGCATCCTAAATCTGTCCTGTGCTGTTGAAACTTTGAGGGAAATGGATGAAATAATGAATGTTTGTTTGGGTTTAAAGGGAGTAGTTCTTTCAAGAAAAAATCTTATTTTCCCTAAAATTAGTACCAAATTACATCATTTTCCCAGTAAATCTTTAGGAAAGTATTCAGAAATTACAGATCCTTTAAATAAAGTGTTGAAATTTCATTATTCATTTTCAAAACAGAGAAGAAAAAGTAATATTAGTTTTATGAGAACCCATCTCTTGCCAAACCATTTCTCACACAAGCAACCTCATAAACTCTTTGGTGAGACCATCATTATGAACATATGCCATGCCTTGTGAAAACCTGTAGAGTTTGATTTTAAAACACCATTCACATTCCTGAGATCTTCAAACATAACAACAAGGTCGGGTTGAATCAAAGGGAAATGTGTGACAAAATGGTCCAGTGCTTCAGGTTGCTGTTTGCAACAAGTGGACACAGAACGTACGTGATGTTTATCATACAGTGGAAAAAATGTTTTATCTAACTTTGAAGCTGTTTGCGGGGAAATCTGGGAGCATGTGGGTTTTAGTGGTTAAGCCTGTTAAAATGACCAATTGTTACTTCCTGCTGGAATTTATTGTAGAAAACCTCTATTTTCTAAACCAGATGGATAGTTCACTGCTGATGTTGGATGTTCTGCAGTATTCCTTATGCCCCTGAGTTTGATTGACATTGTACTAGCAGACAGAGCTCTGAACAGGCTGAAACATGAGCTCAAGGCTCCTTTGTTAGCTGTGTCTGACCTCTTTTCCAAAGAACCAGTGAACTACAGTGACTGCAGAATACTACAGCTCCGCCAGCAGAGTAGAGTTTCCTATAGACTGTATAGGATCGCAGTATATATGTCAACTCTTTTGTTTGACATAAATAGGAGTGACTTGAACTGTCTGTGGCCTGCCTTACACGCATACATATCCAAGTATAAAAGTAAAGTTTAAATATTTGTATATCTATGTTTGTCTGTGTGTGTGTGTTTCAGTGGTCAGCAATGTCAGCGAGCTGCTTGGCCTCGACTCCTTCCAGCTGTCAGAGGTGTTGACCCAGCGCTCCATGATCCTCAGAGGAGAGGAGATCTGCTCACCGCTCACTGTGGAGCAGGTAAACAACACCATCCAACCTAACTTACTCCTGCGCTGCTCATCAAAGGAATCATACAGAACAATCCTGAAACATTTGCACATCCTTCCTTATTTCCCACATTTCAGTGTAGTATCTTGGGATTTGGTGCAAGGTGGCACAAAGAGGTGGTTCAGAGGTTTTTTTCTTTCTTGAATTGAAGACACTGGAACATACAGTAGATGCCTGTTTGTCTCCCTCCCCTCTCCTGGTGACACTCACAGCCTTTCTCCGGCACTCTCCCCCACATGCCTCTCCAGATCCCTTGCGTGACTCCCAGCCATTTCCTGCTTTTTGTCTGCCAGATTCCCAGCACAATAAAGCCATCGTGATAGTGATCTGAGTCAAAAGCACAATAGAGCCAATGACTGGGGGATGAAGTGAGGGACTTCTCCTCTGGAGGCAGTGCAGCCAGGCACGAAGACTTGAGACACCGTAATAATTCACTCATGCCTTGCTTGGCTTCAAATGTCCACGCTGCGGTTTGTAATTAATGTGAATATTTCAGAAATCTTCATCTGCATGTGTTATCCTTTTCGCCATATGCCAGAAGAACATTGTGACGCACGACACAATCCTTGTTGGATGAGCACAAGCCTCCAGCCCACTCGTTCTCACAAATGTCAGCGAATATGCAGAATGGACCTTTACTATAATCACAGGGACACGAAAGTCACAAGAAAGCTTTTCATCACTGGACAAAGATCTTGTGCTGTCACCCCGCTGCTGCTTGTTCTGCCTGGCCTTTGAAGCAGCCTGTCTCTTAATAGAGTGCATTATTCCAGTCCTGGAGTCAGTAAGAATGGCCTCTTCTCACAGTGGCCAGGGGTCACCCACCCTACGACTGCCTGCAGTAGCCCCCCTCCCCTCCTCTCCCCTCCCCTCCCCTCCTCATCCTGGACAAACAGCCATTCTTCTCACCCCTGTGACGGAGATCCTGGAGCCGCCAGCTTTCTGTTCACAGCCGCTTGTTGCAGGAGGCGACTGGCTATGATGGATTACTCAAAAGCCCAGGAGCATTGTTGCCCCAAATACAGTACACACCGCCACACTCTGTTGTGTTTTTAATTCAAGCACAATGCCTGTGGAGGAAGTGTCGCTGGCAAGCTCAAGCTGTTTGTATACATGCACGGATGATGTCTGTCTTGCTGAGAGGCCGACTTCATGGCAGCTGGAGAAAATCAGAAACTCGAACGGCAGATAGATTTTGTCACCACATAAGTATCAAATTACATGAGCTACGTTGTCAGTTACAGAGAGGTAAAGTCTCTGATTATGATAGTTGACAAAACAACTCCTCTCTTATTCTGGACTTTCGATTTGATCAACTTGTCTTCCTCAGCAGGTTGGAAACTTGGGAGCTTTTGACCTTTTTTTACTCTAATTATGTTTAATTGTTTAACTGCCATGCAAAGAAAATCCAGCCTGTCAGCTAATCCCAGCAGATTAAAATATACTTAAAGAAGACTTCTAAAAAATATACATTTTTTAAAATCAAACTCTTCATTATAAGTCACGTGTAAGTCTTTTGAGTACTATGCCTTATTAGACTGCATGACTCTTCCTGGGTGAAGTGAAAGGAAAGGTGCAACAGCAAAGACATAATTTCCTTGTGCAGGGTTTAAAAAAAGAGAAGCAATTATCTACAAAAACGTGTTTATACAATGCTCTGATTTGACCTTTTTTTCTCCAGTTGGATTTTTTTAATATAACAAATACTGCGAGCAGTGCGTCACTCTTAAGATATGAAGGTGATAAACGACGGTGTCTGTTGTGAAAACACACATGGTCTTACCTGCTGCCTGCAGACAGATGCTGACATAACACACCTTTGTCTCCAAACCACTGTTTGTTTTATAGACTCTCCGCTGCGGCCTCACACAGCCCGTTAGTCAAACAATAAATGTATCGTTGTTTTTAACCGCTTTAACCTCAATCTTATTGAACTGATGGAATGTATATGGTGATAAAATGTTGTGTTTAGGATATACACTGCAAAGTTTCTTCATTCATTATTTATGCCTGACTTGGTATCCATGGTAACCTCTGTGTCATGATTCGCAGGCCGTGGACTCGCGGGACTCAGTTGCCATGGCGCTTTATTCTCAGTGTTTCTCCTGGATTATAATGAGAATCAACCACAAGATAAAAGGCAAAGACAATTTCAAGTCCATCGGCATCCTGGACATCTTCGGCTTTGAGAACTTTGAGGTGAAATCTTACTCGTTGAATCCTAGCTTTATTCAGCAAAAAAAATCTAAATCCTCATTTAAAGGTCCTGAAAGCTTATTTTATCACTCAGCTTCTTACCAAGAGTAAAGGGATCCTACATGAACACGAAATTTCCCTCCAAACTTAGAACAGTTTTGGTGATTTCGCATTAGAAAGCAGAGTATTTCCTTTTTTCTCTGTGCTCAACTGGAAAAAGGTGATGTCACCTACTAAAGATGATTTTTAAGACATTGATTGTTACTTATTTAGTCAGGAATATTTAATGTTTTTGAGAAATACTTAAGATTTGGAGTCACATTTTCAGGGGCTTTAAAATCATCATTTAAAACTTTAAATCTTTCAGTGAAATGAGATTTTACTTGTATCCAACACCAATAAATTCTGTAAAAAACATAAACATGCCATCACTTGTTCAAAGTCACACCAGTGAATCATTTTAAGACTCACATGACTTGTTGACATGCAAGTATTTGCATTGAGAACTGATTACAGATGACCTGCCAAAGCTACAGAACTGACGGTTATGAAATTAAACAATTTTCTTCCGTCCTGTAGGTGAACCGGTTTGAACAGTTTAACATCAACTACGCCAACGAGAAACTTCAGGAGTATTTCAATAAGCACATCTTCTCACTGGAGCAGCTGGAATATAATAGGTACAAAGTCTCAATAAATTAAAGTTATTTTAAATACTTACATTTTACAGATTATGTTTGTGTGCTGATACAGTAGATTTGTTGAAAATAAAACAAGGCTTTGCATGTGCTGGAGACGGTCCCGCAGACAGAAAGGGTTGGGGATGGGGGTTGGGCCTCTTCTTGGCTTTACAGGCAGACTGCCAGAGGTTTGGATTCAGCTCAGATTCTCCCCCAGACAGTTGTTTTGTTGTATAAAGGACCAGCAGCTTGGACATGGCTCATTTCATCACATGTTCATGCTGGACAATACAGCCCTTGTGTCTTGCTAGTTGTTTATATTTATATACTGTGTATGTCGCGGGTGTGTGTCTTTGTCCTCACAGGGAGGGCATCCAGTGGGAAGCCATAGACTGGATGGATAACGCAGAGTGTCTGGATCTCATAGAAAAGGTAACGAGACAGTCAGACCCCTGACAGAGCAAAGTCACCGCCGGGACTGACCGCTAACCGCCAACCAGAGCGTGCTGACCCAGACGCCACACTGTGCTTACATTGCCCTCCTTCTCCTACTCTATCATTATATAGTCTCGTTTTGCATGTTGTGTGCACAGTAATGTACATCAGTCAGCAATTAGAGGTATGGCTGAAGTGAAGCATGAAGAAAACTTGTGTTATTTTATCACCATAGTTATAATGGTGGGCCTCTACAGAGGTGGGCTTGGGTCTGTACGCTTTCTGGTTCTTGGAAACCTTAAGGGAAGCAATAAGACTATGGACTACATACACTTGTGAATAGTCTTGGTGGCCATCGTTAGATGATTGCAGCTATATTAGTGTGACTGTGTGTAACTACTGGAATGTGAAGCACCGTGCCTGTTCAGAGAACCCTCTCTTCATAAATAAAAAAGAAAACTGAATGAATTACTACGCTGTTTCCTGGACGCATTGTTATAATAAAAGCTGTCAGATTATAACTAGTTCCATCATGACTGCAGTGTGTTTCACCCTCTGTGCTCCTCTGTCTTGTCTCCCCTTTAGAAACTGGGCATGTTGGCTCTTATCAATGAGGAGAGTCGATTCCCCAAAGGCACGGACTACACCCTTTTGGAGAAACTGCACAGCCGACACGCAGTGAGTCCACACGCACACATGAAAACTTACATGCATTTTTCACACGTGCTGCAATGCAAACACACCCTATCCCTCCCACGCAGACGCTCACATGCAGATGCAAAGACGTAAGAATGATCCAAACCCCTGGCTCGGATAGCCTGTAAGAGTTAAACCTGTTGCCTTTGGTGCGGCGCTGAACGTCTGTGCAACACTTGTACATGCCCCTGAGCGCTCTCACATGCAAACACAACAATGCTGAAATGTGATCAGCCGTTCTCCCGGCCCGATCAGCATTGTGTGCAGGAGAAAAGAGTGTCCTCAGAAAGCCTAACGGGTTTTTTTATGGCTGACGGAAACAGGAGAGCTACAAAAGTGAGGTGTCAGGCTTCACTGCTGAAGCTTTTGTTGAGCTTTAAGGTCATGTACGGGGGAATCGATAGTCTGTTCATTGATAATTAATAAAAAGAAAATTAATCAACAACAATTCTGAATTATTTAATCATGTACTTGCATTTACAAGAGATTTGTCAAGTAAGAATGCTAAATATTCACTGTTTCCAGCTTCTCAAATTTTTTTTGCTTTTCTTTGTACTATATTATTGTAAATTGATTGATTGATTTTTGGGCTCATTGATCAGACAAAACAAGTGATTTAAAGATGCCACCAATCAATTCTTGTCGTTGGAGGCAGCAGTTGTCAAAATAATGCCGCTAAAGTTTCTGGAGTTGCACACAATCTTCCTGAGAAGCTTCATCTGCCAAAGAAGATCATGTAATACAATTGAAAGCACTAGTGGTGAAATTGTTTTACCAACTGATAATGAAAATAATCATTAGTTGCAGCCCAACATGGGTTTCTGACCTTTGGGTTCCCTCTCGGAGGACTCAACGTACTCAATGTACTCTGCTTAGTTGGATTGTAATTAATAAAGAGGACATGAACAGTAAGTCTGGGGGCCCTTTGTCCTTTCTTCTCAGACAAACCCATACTATGTGAAGCCCAGAGTGACTGACCACCAGTTTGGCATCAAGCACTATGCTGGAGAGGTAATTACCAACACACACACATACACATATACAGTACAGAGCGAAACAATCACTAGAGCAAGTCATTATCTCCCTGAATGCCTAAGTTGAGGAAGTGAGTTAGTCGTTGGATGGGCGGTGGGATCTTCTTTTGCCAAAATCCTCTACAGGATGTTGACACCACACTGCCATGCTCCCCTCCCTGTACTGCTCTTTTCCCTGAGTCAGGAGAAACTGCTTCACCCTCCCCTTCTTTTTTTTTTTTTTGCTTACATGATGACAAAGATTACTCTTGACAGAAGTGTAGAGAAAGGCAAAAGAGATCAGGGAAGAGGTGTGCTGGGCTCAAAAACAGAGAGTGAAAAGGGCAGGAGGGATGGCATATGAGGCGGGGTAGGAAGATTCGGCTTGATAAAGAATGGCCTTATAAAGTCTGCCTCAGACAAGGTCCCCTCAGTGTGAGCATGGCAGCTCAGTCACAAGCCTGGCATGGATGCCTATGGTAATGATGGTCCAGAGAGGACAGGCAGGCCAGCCAGTTGTTCCCCCCCCCCCCCCCCCCCCCCCCCCCCCCCACTCTCTCTCTCTCTCTCTCTCTCTCTCTCTCTCTCTCTCTCTCTCTCTCTCTCTCTCTCTCTCTCTCTCTCTATCTCTTTCCAGTGTGCCTCTCAGGAGAGTTTAGTCGCCTCTCTGAAAGCTCCTTCTGTTATCTGAAACGGTGCCCGTGACTTCAGTTGGGGAAATTGCAGCATCCTCCGATAAATTTGATTATTTGTGTGGTGCCAGAGAAATGCAGTTAATTTAAAGCCTGGAAAAAAAACTTTCAGGCTACATTTTTAAGTGTTTTGGACTATGGCGAAGTTGTCAACATGTATGCTGCCTCTTGTACACTCCACCTTTTATATTCTGTGTACCACAGTGCTCTACGATTTATAACCAAATCGGATCCCTGTACTCATCATTGAACTGGTTGACTGGCGGTCACTAAGTCTACGTAGACAACTTCATTTGTATATTTTTGTGTACAAGGCCATGCTGGGTAAACTCCCTTCATATATATGTAACCTCCTGACGCAGTCTTCAGCTTCACTCCACCAGGAGGCTTCATTACCAGGTTTCAGGGGTTTGCACTGAGCTGGGAAAAAAATCCTTCTCCTACTTTGCTCCCTGGACTTGGAATAATCTGCAGAGCATGCTACATCTAAATAATCTGCCTAATAACCTTGGAAAAATTTAAAGCCTTGTTAAAAGTCCATGTAACTGAGAGATGTAACTGCCTTACTTGATCTGGATTTAGTCTTTTCCTTGTGTGTTTGCGATCCCTATCCGTTGTGTTTTATTTCTATTTAAACTGTAACTGGTGTGCTGTCTCGGCCAGGTCTCCCTCAGAAAAGAGATTTCAATCTCAAGGGACTTCCTGGTTAAATAAAGAATGAACTCTCTCACTATTAGATGTGAACTTTTAACATCAAACCCAAAAAAACCACCACCTTCTGAACATTTAAGTGTCTCAGTCTGCAAGTTTACAAATACAGTGTTTGTATAATGATGCAGATGGACTGAATTTTATTTCTGTGGATTCCAGTGACTGTATACATCATCAGCGCATTCACCGCTTATAAGATTTTGTGTTCATATTGTGTCTAATTCTCCGTTACAGACTCATTCCTCTGTAGCGTCATGAGGCTACCCTAGTTAACCTTCTTACTTAACTAAACCTGAAACTGACAGACACAGAGAGCCTTTTGTATGAGTCGACTCCAATGAGAGAGGAATGGAGTGTAATTAGTGTGTCTGTGAATTATAAATACATGTGTCGTCAAGTATGGATCTCATGGCTCCCCATGAGCCTCAAGGCTTGGGGATGGGGTGGTGGGGGTTGTTATTGGATTATAGTGTACACACACAGCTGTGAAAACAAGCTCACATGCACACAAATGTGCTTGTGTTTGCATACACATGCAGATTACGGTATGTATTTTTATATTCTTTTATACATTTCAGTTGATAAAATACTTTGAATGCACTTTTATTTTATATCACACTGATGCACATACAAACACAAACTTAGAGTGCATTACTGTGGCGAGGAACGCTGTGAGTTAAGACGAAGGCTGAGCAGAACACAACAGGTGACTGCATTAACACACACGGCGCTCTGCTGTACTTGTCTTGTTCACACTGAGCCTCAAACACGCATTTACAGTCCCTGCTCAGGTCAAACTTTGTGCACATATGTGTTAATCTGAAAAGTTTAATACCCCATAGCTTTATTTCCAAATGAGTCATCCATCATTTGAAGATATTGGTGTCCAATCTGAGTTATGGGTCGATAATGACAACTTTGCATGCAAAATTGTTATATTTTAAAGTTTGAATTATCTGCACCTCTGAGAGCATATTTTGAAATACTGTGTTAACACTGCTACCCACATGGCTGCAGAATTTCTACCAACTAATAGTTCATATCTGTGTTGTAAATTATGAATAATACCCTGACAACAAAAAACAAGACTTAATATCTGCTTCAGTACATTATTTTTCTGTCTTCATAATATCACATTCATCTCTAAGGATATTGACTCTTATGACTGGACATGTTCTGTTGTTTAACAGACTATTTGATAAACCTGGATTATATTTGGATAAAGCTGCAAATTACTGGTTGTTGCAAATTAATTACTATAGAGCTGCAATGATTAGTCTGTTAATTAACTATTAAATTAATTGCCAACTATTTTTAGAATCAGTTAATCATTTGGAACTAAAAAAAAAAATCCAAATTCTCTGATTCCAGCTTCTCAGTTGTGAATATTTTCTGACATTTTATAGACCAAACAATTAATCGATTAATTAAGAAAATAATCGACAGATTAATTGATAATGAAAATAATTAAGTTGCAGCCTTACATTACTACTGCTCATACATATTTGCACAGCTTTTTGTACAGTGCATAAATCATGTATATGGCCCAAGTACTGTATTGTATTCATTTCTCATTTTGTTGCATTTCTTTTTTTTATTATTTATTATTCAATACAGTTTGTTTCCTTGCTCTTTTGACTGTTTCTTGTACTGCTGTATCATGCTCTGGGGATAAATAAAGTCTCTCAAATGTAAACACACTCTGCTCTTACTTACTTTTTTGTTTTCACCTGTTTTAGGTGCTTTATGATGTGCGTGGGATCCTGGAGAAGAACAGAGACACCTTCAGAGATGATATCTTGTTCATTCTCAAGGACAGCAGGTAAACACAGCACTTTCTCCTCTGCATGCTGAACACCGACCTTTATGATTCAGTCAATGTACAAGTGTCTACAATCAAATGCTCTGTTCTGTACTCTGTGTCTGCAGACTTGACTTCATTTATGACCTCTTTGAGCGTGTGGGTAGCAGAAGTGGAGATGAGACCCTAAAGATGGGCACGGCCCGACGCAAGCCCACCGTCAGCTCTCAGTTCAGGGTGGGTGCAGAGCTTCTGTGACCTAAATATCACTCCCAGTTCCACACCCATGATTGTGTGATTCAGTGATCAGACAGACAACAAGTTTATTGTTCCTCGTGTGCATGTAATGATCACTTTATCTTGGCACGATGAGTGTCCGCACGGGGACGAGGTGAAAAAGGGCAGATAGAAATCATGGAGAGACAGAAGGGCAAAGAGAATACTGTCTGTGTATTTGATCTGCAGAGAACGGTGGGTGATGGGATATATGAAATATGTGGTTGGTCGGTAGTGGTAGTGGTGGGGATTGGGGAGGGGGGGGGGGGGGGGGGGGTTACAGTGGAGGGCTTAGTTTAGCATGTCCTAACTGCAGTGTGGAGAGAAGGAGCAGGGGAGGATTTGGCAGGCTGCCCTGGTCTACAGTTCCTAAAGCCAGGAGATTAGGGTTGATGGCTGGGCAGAGAGGGGCCAACCAGGGGCCAATCACGTTCAGCTCTGCCAGGCCAGGCCTCGCTGGAGACAGACTGTCTGAGGCAGGGAGGAGAGCGAAGCTGACATAGCCTGCTAGGTTCAAGGGTCCTCGGAGTGTGTGTTTGTGCATGTGTGTGTGTGTTAAGGTAAATATGCGCTGAGTGATACCCTGTAAGACTTCAAAAGTACTAAAGTACATTTACTCAGTACTTTTACTGCTGTTACATTCTTTTTGTTATTGTGCACAAGAAGAGAAAAGCACATGAAATATTGGCTGATTATAAGTCCTTTCTCAAATAAAATATATTAGCATAAATAAATGTCATAAAGAAATCAACATAAAGGAAAATGTTTGGACTAATGATTCTCTGCTGCTTTAATCTTTATCCTCTTGTTGCTGATGTGTTTCAGGACTCGCTCCATTCTCTGATGGCCACACTAAGTGCCTCCAACCCCTTTTTTGTGCGCTGCATTAAACCAAACATGGACAAGGTAGGTCATGCAAATTTCATTGCACAAAAAAATGTCAGAAACCCTGCCAGGTCTTGTCAAGGTCAGCTCCTGCAAAGTTAAACCTTCTCAGTGCTATTCATAGTTCCCATTGCTCAGAGCTAATATTTAGTCTTGTTGTTTCTGTGAAACTTTGACTCTCGCCAAGAGCAAAGTCATTTTACAATGTAACAGCACTAATTACCACAAAGTCATGAAAATATTTCACTGGAAAAGTAACAGTATCATTTGTTTTTGCACATTTTCACCCCTAATAAACTAATGCGTCTCTCCTGCTTTGGCGCAAAGACTCTCTTTGTACTTCCTCAAATAAAAGGCTGTGTACCAGCACATTCCTACCACTTTAGCCCCTTCACCGGGGTCAGAGGTCACCGCTGGCCGCTCCAGCTACGGCGGCTTGGCTGATGCTCTGCTGATCTGGCTGCATCAGTGAAATGCCAAGATAAGACCACAGCGGCTGCAGCAGAGCCAGCGGGAGGTTTATTTATTCATCCTCTATTCCACTCCTCTTTACCACACCACTGCAAACACTTTCAAATCCAGCACTGTTATCCAGTTTTCTTATATTGGTTCTTATATTTCTTTATTCTCTGTGAGAGACAGTGAATTTGTGGCACTGCAATCCAGTGACATCCTCTCTGTTACTTATTAATGTGGTGATTGTCTTCTTCTCTCAGCTCCTTATCTCCCACTCCTGATTTGTCATTCCACGCCTTCTTGCTTACTTATTATCATGGAAACTTCACTGTCCTCCTCTCACCCTCGTTCTCTCTACCCGCCTCTTTTTCTCATCCGTCCCCTGCTCTCATTGGCTCTGCCTCGCTTTCGCTCACCTGGCCTCAGTTGGTCAAGATGGAACAAGCCGTGCCTCTGTTAATCCCACAGAATGACAGGATTGCATACACAATCCTCAGATATGATTGCACGCATGCAAACACACACGCGCACACGTGTGATTTACACGCACGCGCTCTCACTGGAAAAAAATGTCACTCGGAGGAGGGCCAGTTTGTTTTCACTCAAACAAGTCAACATGCCATACCTCTTTCAGCTGCCTAAATCCTCTGCTAAAGAGCAGGGTTCAGAGCTCAGAGGAGCTCAGGATGCAAGTGTGCAAGTGCCTTTGTATTCAAGTGTGTCTCTTTCCACGCATAGTAGCATTAGCCCATAATTAGATTGACACATTTGGGGAATGCTGTGGTCCTGTTTGGGGCTTATCCAGCACTGCATGCCCTCTAGGTGACAATGGCCTTCGTGTGGTCCGACTGAGTGATCAGGCAGCCTGTATAGAGGTGTAAGGCGGCAGACATCACTGATTCTGCTCTCTGATATGCAGGCTTGAGGAACACGGTGAGCTGTGAACAATGCAGCTGATTATTCCAGAAAGAAAGGCCTCCTCGGTTGGCAAGGTCTTGCTCCGCACTGTTTGTGTTTCTCTGTGATGGTGTGTGTGTGTGTTTTCTTTGCGCTAACCTGATTATTAATGTAAAATGATAGCGTTCAACGTGGTAATTTACTTTTTAGTTCAAATTTAACCTGACTCAGCAGTAAGATCATTTGAATAGGTGTGTAGGCTCATCGGTGGAGGATTACATTTGCCTGCAGAGTTCCACTAACAGATACTGGTTTCAAGGAGATTATATTTAGGGAACACATACTTAGTCACTAAAACATCAATTGTTCTGCATAAGGTCTGTATTCAAGTCATCCTTCAGTGCACAGCTGTTCAGCTGTTGCTGAAAAATGCCATAATCAAGTAAACATGGAGCTGTTAGTGTTGCTGTCCTTTAATAGGAATAAAAAGGGCATTTTGGTTTCTGCTGTTTTCATGTGTCACTTGTCATCTACAGAAGGCCAACCAGTTTGATCCAGATGTGGTCCTGAACCAGCTAAGATACTCTGGCATGCTAGAAACGGTGAAGATCCGCAAGGCTGGATTCCCTGTTCGCAGAACCTTTAAAGACTTCTATAGCAGGTCAGCAAAATACATACACCAAATTAAAAAAAAACTATCTCTCAAGTGTTGCTGCTGCATTTTGTCTAATTGCACTGAAATGTTTGTGCTCTCTGTTTCTGTAAAGTAACGTTATGTGTGCATGTGTGTTGTTTCTGTGTTTCCACAGGTACAAGATGATCCTGAAGAACAAAATACACTCAGACGATGAGAAGCAGAGTTGCTCAGAGCTTCTCACACTCCATGACAAAGCTAAAAAAGAGTGGCAACTGGGGAAGACAAAGGTGAAGCACACACGCATGCAGGCATGCCCAAACTTGTTTTTGTCACATGGGAGGACATTTCATTGTCTTACATTCACGCCCTGGAGACTTGATCATAACATATGCTTAGCCCCTTACCTTAAACCTTAAACCTTAACCAGTCCATACTTTAAAATTTAATGGATTACCTTGTAGGGATGAGCTCTTTCCCTTTTTAGATGGTAGATGAGTCCCTCATAATGTGACTTTGGGAACTGATTTTTGTCCCTGCCATGTGGTTAATACACACACATAAATACACACACACACATGCTCAGACAGGATAGAGTTGCAGGCTTGATGCAGACAAGAACACAGCTGGGCAGGCTGAAGGATCAGGTGAAATGTCAGTCTATGTTCTCTTGTAAGACAGACTCTGCAGTACACTTGTAAGGACTGTAAGTGATCAACCCGCGTACGTGCTCTTCAAAACACGTTCAACAAGTCTGAAATCACAGTTTTCAATCCATAAAGATGCAACAGTCTGCAGAGAATCATGACAGCAGATTTGTTCAATCTCGGTGTCCTGACTCAAGATGTCGGGCTGTTAATGTGCGCCACAGTTTGGACGCCCCCCTCCGTGACTCACGTCCAAAGGATTTTTCTGGCCGGTTGTGGTCAATCTACTGTTCTCCTGTTGACAACCACAGAGTTACACGGCAACTCCGAAAAAACCCTGACACCAACAACTGTTACTGTAACTGTAACCCAGTGTGGGGGTTTGCAGTAATCCTGAGGCAGCCTTAATGTAGCTGGAAGGGTGTTAGCCTCTTGACACTCACCGAGCTGTTGATTGAATTCAGACTCAACTCCCAGAGAATGATTTGGAGGTGGTGATGAAGCTGAGCGGAGGTTAGAGGAAAGTCACTTCTCATGCATTCATCTTAGAAAAGTTATCACAGCAATATAATCTGCATCTGTTGCAACACAGCTTGCAGTGATGCTTATCTTTCACTTATCTTTTCCCTCTCTATTCGTCATTCTCTCTTTTTCTCTCTCTGGCTCATTATTTCAAACAATCATCAACTCCCCCCGCTGAAAGCCCTTTGTTTTCCACTGCTTTCTCAATGAATGATTAACCTTTAATGACTTGTTTGATCTGGAAAGAAAAACCTCTTCGCTCCATGTTGAACTCAGCATAAACGGCCCCTACAAAGCAAAAAGCGAAGATATAAATAAGACAGGCTTTATGGGGTTTCTTGAAATCGACTAAATCCACATTTGTCCCGCTGTTGCTTCCTGCTCTAATTTGTGGTTCCTCCATGGCTGTTAAATCACTGAGACATTTCAAATTTGTTGGTTCCCTTTTGGACAGTTTTTTTTGTTATTCCCCATTTGGCTGGCAGACTATGAACAGTGTCAGCTGCACACATGGCACGCTGAAATATACGTCAAGACCAAAAATGCTTGATGTGAACCACATGTTGGTTGTTAATGAATATATAACCGGGGCATAACCACTAATGTGCACATGCCTACATACATTAAAGTTCTCACACACACACACAAACACACACACTCACTGACTTTTCGACTCCAGTGAGGAATCATTTTTCCTCTGTGTGGGTGAAACTTCATTACGCATCCATGGTCAGCACTTTGACCTTTGGCTGACTCACTACTGGTGACTGCTCCACTTCACACAGCATATGCATCAAGAGAGGGAGCAAGACTTTAGTTTTTCAAAGTGAGACCCAAAAATGCACAGAGTGGCTGAGTGCGTGTCAATCCGTGCAAGTGGTTGTTTCTTTAATGGCAGCACAATATATATTTTTGGGGGTTCAGGGAAATGTAGTGTGGGTTGTGGGAAGGGAGCTGAGAGACAGAGGGGGCTACATTTCCTTTGGAGGAACAATCTGTGTGTAATTATATACATGCTGATTGTGTGTGGAGGAAGTGTGTGCCCAGAATTAGGGGCTTGGACGACGTTGCACGGAGTAGGTGTGTGCGGGTGTTTGTGAGCCATTTGTTTTACAGATGAGGGAAGGATGTGGAAAAGAGGAAGCTTCCTCCTCTTGCAGACTAACAGAGAGCAGGCAGGGCTGCAGCTGTGGGATCCTTTGATTAGTGGAACATCTGGGACACACACACACACACACACACACACACACACACAGCCACTCAAAGGCCTCCACCCTTCACACAAAAGTAGTTGATCCTCCGGGCTAGCAATAGATATCGCATTATCACATAAACCCAGATACACAGCTGGCTGGCTCTCCCAGCATGCTAAAATGTTCAAACAGATTAAATCTGATTATGTTGTATAATGTCATGCTACCACTGTATGTTTCTGTGAAATGACCCACACACTACATACTTTGAAAAAAAAAAGTCTCCAGTAGCAAGGGAAGGGTTAAGTAAACTCTTTCTCCTTCCTTCATAAGAGCAAGTAGGGGTGTGGCTTGCTTTTCTGGACACCCGCCACCATCCCTCCCCCTCATCCCTCCATCCCTCCTCTCCCTACCTCCCCCTTCCCCTCCCCTCCCTCTATGTGCCTCTCTGCCTGTGCACGTCAGTCGGGCTACCAACGCAGCGGTAGCAGCAGCAGCAGCAGCAGCAGCAGCAGTAGGGAAATGCTCAGGAAGGACGCCTGAACACAATGAGGCTCTGCAGCAGCGGCATTAGCAGCAACACTGCAGTCCTGGTGCCAGTCTTCCCCTCTGCTCTGCTCTGCAGTCAGGGAGAGCAGCTAGCCTGCTAGCCTCAGCTGCACCACAGCTTCCTCTGCAGTGGGCACAGGGTGCTGCCAACAAACAACAGGGGCCCTTCACATCTCTGCGGGCCCTCTTTTGCAGCCTTACCAAGAAGAGGAACTAACCCATCCCGTTTCCTTCCAACCTCCCCACCCCCCCACCACCCCCCTACCCCCCCACCCCGACCTCCCTCTCTGTGTGTCTCTGTCTCTGTCACTCCCTGACGGCCGTGGCGCTGCTCGTCCCGCAGGTGTTCTTGAAGGAGGCCCTGGAGCAAAGACTGGAGAAGGAGAGGGAAGAGGTGCGGCGCAGGGCTGGCATGGTGATCCGCGCCCACATCCTCAGCTATGTGGCAAGGTGAGTGGAGGAGGGGTGGAGGGCTGGCAGCGACAGTTGTCAGTGTTTGTTTTGTAATAGAGTTGTGTGCAGCCTGTGTGTACGTAGGGAGGAGGAGGAGGGGGGGGGGATTACGGTATGTGCATGCCTTTGTGTTTACCTTTGTGCACGTGTGTTAAGTGATTTAAGATTTCTTATGCATTAAGACTAGTATGTCTTGATTTGAAAAGAGGCATAGGTCGTGTCCCTTCATTGGCCTGTTCTTGTAAGGCGGTGTTTAATTTAATATAATAGTACACTAACAGCAGTACAGTTGATGCATTTTTCTTCACTCAATAAATCTCAGTCTCCTCAGCCTGAGTAGAAAGTTTCCCACCTTTCCACTCCGCCTGACAGACAGGACATCCATCATTTTGGTGGTTTAAAAATCTGCACCAACAGGCACCCCCAGACATGTAATCTAGCTGAGCTCCACCTGCGTGCCACCTTATATAAAGTCACATAGAGTCCTGTGAAATGCTCCGTTGGGAGAGTATAATGGGACTGATGACAGCGTTCATGTTGTGGGTTCTGTTCCCTTAAGAGCCACTCTTACTAAAGACAGAGGCTCGGGGAAGTTCCCTAAAGACACAAGTAAACCCTTTGTGTTATTATATGTAACAGTATCTCTGCTCAGAGTGTGTCCTGAGACTAGTCATGGAGTGATTACTAGGCCACACTCAGGGTCAGAGAGTCAGAGCATTGTGTGTGGTCCTTTAGCGGGGTCACGTGTGTTTTTGTGTGTGTGTGCGTGTTTATACTGTATGTGTGTGTGTATTTGATGCATGTGCAGCGTGTGGGTGATGGGGCTTGGTCACAGGGCTAAACACAACAGCCCACACGGCCACAATGGAACAGCACAAGCTCATCAAACTCTAAACATCGCACAGTTCACAATGTACAAGCTTTTTTACCAGTGTGTTTATTTAAACAGAGGGTGCCAGCGGGCGTTCAGCACAGTGGTGTGCAATGTCGCAAATATGTTTGTGGCGACACAGAATGTTCTCAGATAATGTTAAATTTGGGACTCTGCTTGAGTTGACACTAATTACAAATATGTGCGTGTTTGATTTTCTCACCAGGAAACAATATAAGAGGGTTCTGTCCAGCGTCGTCACCATCCAGAAGAACTACCGCGCTCACTTTTGGAGACGAGTCTTCCTGCGCCTGCGCTTGGCCTCCATTGTCCTTCAGAAACATCACAGAGGCCAGCTGGCTAGATCCCTCTATCGCCAACTCAAGGAGGAGAAACAGAAGCGAGAGGAGGAGAGGAGGCGAGTAGAGGAGGAGGAGAGGAGGAGGAGGATGGAGGAAGAGAGGAGACAACAGGAGGAGGAGGCGGAGAAGAGAAAGAGGGAGGAAGAGGAGGAGAAACAGAGGCTGATGGACGAGGAGCTGAAGAGGAGGGCGGAGGAGGAGGAGTCGAGGAGGAAGGAGGAGCTGAGACTAATGAAGGAGAAAGAGGAAGAGGAGAAAATGGCAGCTAAAGGAGGCGCGAAAAGGTAGAAATTATTTCACTTTTTACAGGTGCAATCGTTTATATCAGAAGACTGTTACATGAACCACAAATGTATTTTATCTTGTCTTTAGGAACTCACTCGTGGTGAACGGCGCTTGTCAGAAGGTAATTCCACTTCATTGAAACACATTAATATGAATCTTTCACATGGCAACATAAAGTGCTTAAATGTGCTTTCTGTGTCTCTTCTTCTATGCTTGTCCTTTCTACAGAGGGAGCTGTCCCAGACTCTGTCCAACAATCACACCACTGAGGAAGAGAGCCGTCAGATGGAGGAGATCCTGCGGCTGGAGAGGGAGATCGAGCGCCTGCAGAAGCAGCAGGAAGACGGCGTTTCCCTTCTCGGAGACGTCTCCCACGAAGAGCGGCGGCAGATGAGGGACGCTGAGATTTACAGACTGGAGAAAGAGGCCTCCCGTGTAGCTACGGAGTTCCTGGAACTCTTGGACTTTGGTGGTTTGGAGCCATCCCTCTCGAGTGAGGAGAACCTCCACGACCCGACTGAATCTACTGCTCCTCTGGCTGAGGAGGAAGTAGATGAGGGTTTCCACGCTGAGGACGAGTGCGTTCCTTTGCCTGACTTCCCTCCACCAGCTGTAGTTCCTCTCGACAAGGAAATATTCCAAAGTATTCCCCCTCCTCCGCCCGCCTTTGCAGAAGGACTACTCAGTCGCCCCTCTGCCTCCTCTGCTACCCCGGCACAGCCCTCCCCATTTACCCCCAATGGACTGAGTCACGTCCCTGTTCTCAGAGACTCCAAAATCCCAGGCCCTCCTCCACCTCCTCCTCCTCCTGTGGTCACCAATGGAGAAAGGCAGCCATGCCAGAGGGCCAGCAGGGGTTCGGATTTTGAGCCTGTGAGCGAGGAACCGTCCCACTCAAACCTGCCAGACACAGAATCGGACTATGACCAGGAGGAGTTTGAGGAGGTTCACGGGAGCTCAGGTGCCAGCACCAATGACGGCCATATCACAGATGAAGAGGTGTTACGAAAATCTTCCTGCACCCAAAACAGTCTGGACTCCTTCAGAGGCAGCTCAGACTCGGTGAGAACTAACAGGCTAGGAGTCTTTCCTGTCAAATGCAACAGATCTAAACCAAATCCTTTGAAGCACCTTCAGAGGTCCAAAACAGAAATGAAAGTAGATTTTGTACATTAAGCCAAATTCATTTGAATTGGAGAAGTTGTTTATGTTTTTTTCCCCTCATATTTTACCCTCACATGGGATCCCTGTATTTTCATGTCAGATCAAGCTTTTTTCACACATACACTGACACACGCCTAGATTTTCTCTGAGGTTATTTTATTATGCTTCCAACACACATTCCAACACCTAAACTGCATATCCAATGTACAGAGTGCATGTGTGCAAGCCTGAATCTTCTCTTATCCTATCAAAAGGCACAGCTCGTGCCAGAATCACTGCGAAATACTGTTGCAATTATTTGTTTTGGCTCTGCTGATGAGCATGTGAATCTGTTCCCAGATACTGCTAGTCAAGCAGAGAGCTTGGATCTAACACTGTCAGATCAGCAAAATGTCAAAGGGGAAGAAGGGAGTGTGCGCATGTTCGGGGCACTGATTTACGTACTGAAATTGCAAAATGAGGACCAAAGACTACGTCTCATATTCTTCAGAATGCATAAAAAAAGCAATTTTTTTTTTTTTTTTTTACATAAAATTTGAAATTTGCAGGTGTTCATTTGTTAATATTTTTGACGCAGATCTGCCAACCCCTTTTAAAATGTCATATAAAATCACTTACTTTTTATTTATTTGTTTTTTACCCTGAAAATAACTGCTAAGTGTTCTGTTCTGTGTTTGCAGTTCATTGACAGTGATGAGGACAACGATGGCTACGTGGACACAGATGAGGAAGTTTCCAATGGGAGAGTGAATCTGCTGAATGGCAGTGGGCCTCCCTACTTCCATGGCTACCTCTACATGAAGAGTTAGTAGCTTTAGCAAATCGCTGCCCAGCAGGCATGCAGATGTTTATGCATTTACTATGCACAGCTGAACGTGGCTTGTGTGGTCATATCCTCAATTTAAGAGATGTTTTATAGGCCTTCTTTGTTTCTTTCTTCCTTACTATTTTTTGCTGTTCTAATGCTCCTATTGTGTATTCTGTTATTGTTTATTTTTGTTGATTGTAGCTTGGATGTTTAGTCTCAAGAGGATGTATGCGTGTGTGTGTGTGTGTGTGTGTGTGTGTGTGTGTGTGTGTGTGTGTGTGTGTGTGCATATGACTGAAATAAATTGACATTGCACATGAAACAACAAAAATGAAAATCCTTTCTTTCTCCTTCTGCACTCTTTCAGGTGGCCTGATGATCCCGTGGCGTCGTCGCTGGTGTGTGCTGAAAGATGAAACCTTCATGTGGTTTCGGGCAAAGCAGGACTCCGTCAAATCCGGCTGGCTTTACAAGAAAGGAGGAGGAATGTCTACCCTGTCTCGACGCAACTGGAAGATGCGCTGGTTCGTTCTGCGAGACTCGAAGCTTATGTACTTTGAGAATGACAGCGAAGAGAAGCTCAAAGGAACCATTGATATCCACACGGCCAAGTAAGATCTATTCTCAGTCAAAATCGTGGCTCTTTTTCTCCTTTATGTGTAGCAGAACAATATATGGTTACTTGTTGGTCAACTCTGGGTCTTTCTCTACAGGGACATAGTGGACAATCATGAGAAGGAAAATGCACTGAATATTGTGACTGACGAGAGGACCTACCACATCTATGCAGAGTCCCCAGAAGATGCCAGGTACAGTAATCCTCAACCAGCTGTGGCTGTTTTGGAAGTAGTGATTTACTTTGTCATCACTTCCTTGTAGACGTAATATGTGGAAATAAAGTTCCCCCTTGTGGTCACCAGTGGAAGTTCACGCTGTAATTTTCACTTCCATATTTGCTGACTTCTCCCTCGTTTACTTTCTGCCCTCCCTCTGACCCCATCCAGTGGTTGGTTCAATGTGCTGAGTCGGGTCCACAGCGCCAGCCCGGAGCAGCTCATGGAGATGCACCATGAACAGGCCAACCCCAAGAATGCAGTGGTTAGTGCTGTTTTACCTCTCTATTGCCCGGGCCGTGGCTTCAGCTCCATTTTTCAGCAATAATCATGAAGCGTGTGACTGAATCGGCTGAAGTATGATATTCCAGATTTGGGTCATATAGTAATTTGAGTGGAAGAAACTAAATCCATACATGTTCATGTTCATGTACATTAAAAGATTGCATTGTAGTTAATACCTTTCACAGATATGGAAATCAAATAAGTATAAAAGAACAGCAAACCAAAATGAAAGCAAGACAAAAAAATGACCCAGTACACAAATATGTTACATTTAACTTGCACATTACTATTAACACCAATTTACTCACCTTTAATCCACCGTCTCCCACCAAAGAAAATATTTGCACATGTGCCAACAGTTAGAAACTATATGTGAACTCACCCCTCTCTTCTCTGTCCAGGGCACATTGGATGTGGGCTTGATTGATTCTGTCTGTGCATCAGACAACCCTGACAGGTGAGGAATGGCCAGTAATTTGAACCCACGTCTGGTCAAAATGTGTGTTTAAACTGTAGTCTGAGTATAAAAATGTGTTTTGTCTTTCCAGACCAAACTCATTTGTGATCATCACAGCCAACCGGGTGATTCACTGCAACACAGACACGCCTGAGGAGATGCACCACTGGATCGGCCTGCTGCAAAAATCCAAGGGAGACTCCAGAGTTGATGGACAGGAGTTTCTAGTCAGAGGTCAGTCAGCAGAGATACACACCTGGACAGTTTGAGAGTCGATTCATGTACTTACTGTATGTATCAGGCATTACACTGTGCCTCAAGTTTACTCCTTAAATGGCTTTTTTGATACTGAAAAAGGTAAATGCTTTTAAGTTGTTTGGGAAAGGAAAAATCAAAGAGGATTGATCGACAATTTATGAAAAATGCTCTAAATCAAAGAGTAATTCACTCATTTATCCGCCCCCAGGCTGGCTGCATAAAGAGATGAAGTCGGGAGCGAAAAGCACCTCTCTGAAGCTGAAGAAGCGCTGGTTTGTTCTCACCACAAACTCTCTGGACTACTACAAGTCGTCGGAGCGAAGCGCCTCCAAGCTGGGAACTCTGGTCCTCAACAGCCTCTGCTCTGTGGTGCAGCCAGACGAGAAGGTCTTCAAGGACACTGGTCAGTTCACTGTCAACATTTTTCTCAGTCATCTTGCTGTTAATTCTTATAGGGAAACATACCAAAGTGGTTAAGCTTTAGTCCCTTAAAGGTTTGAAAGGCCCCGTGTGGATCTTCTGTATTTTTATTTGTATTTTACAATATTTCATATCTGCTCTTTAGTCAGATTTGAGCAGTTAGGGTAAAAATATTTCTGACCTGTTAAGTTATTTGAGCGTCTTCCACGAAGATGTTTTGTCTCTTCTCTGTTGTTGTTATAATTATTTTCTTCCATGTTCATCCAGGTTATTGGAATATAATCGTCCACGGGCGTAAACACTCTTACCGTCTTTATACCAAAATGCTGAATGAAGCCATGCGGTGGGCGAATGCCATACAGGGAGCGATAGACAGCAAAGTTCCCATCGAGACGCCAACACAACAACTCATCAGGGACATCAAGGTATTAAAGGATTCAGTGGGCTGTTTCTCCAACTACTCTGTGTATGATGGGTGGAGATTTCATGCTGCATTTATGCAATGTTTAACTTGCTAGATGGACTAATTTAATTAAAACAAATAACATTTAATATGATTTTAACTCCAATTCTTTTCAGTCATGCAAGCCTTTGCCAAGGACACACACTGTAGTAAAGTGAGGTATTTGTACTCACTACGTGTGTGCCGTGATCTTCTCTAAGTCTTTTGTTTACCTCTTTTCCCTTCTTTTGCACTCAACTGTTTGCTGGATTTACTGCATTGACACTGATATTACTACTGTGTTATTCTTCCTAATCTGGATTTGCTTAAAATAATTCATGATGACTTTACTGAGATCACTGATCCCGTCTTTCTGTCTCTGCAGGAGAGCAGTTTGAATGCGGAGGCTGTGGAGCAGACATATTGGAGGAACCCCATCCTGAGATATACCCAGCATCCTTTGCACTCCCCTCTTCTACCTCTGCCTTATGGAGATGTCAGCGTCCACTGTGAGTGTTGTAATCTGCAGCTACTGTTAATTCTGATAGATGAGATTAGATTAGATACCCTAACAACGCTGTTGGGGGCAACACATTACAAGATCATAGATTAGCTTTTTTCTTTTGTAACATGTTTTTTTAATGTATACATTTTTCAGTTTATGTAATTTTAAGTTGACTACTTAAAACTAAAGCCCCGCTTTTAACCTTGTTGGTTGTGTCTGCATTACAAGGCATTAAAATTCAAAATAATTAAACTTTTAGCAATACATTTGGGAGAGCTCTCATATAATGAAGTCACTAGTTTGTAAAGTTGTTTTACTGGCTGATCTTTATTTCAAATCTGTCTCTTTTTCTCTCAGTGCAAAAGGAAAAGGGTTACACCAGCCTGCAAGATGAGGCCGTGAAGATTTTCAACTCACTGCAGGAAATGGAGGCAGTGTCAGACCCCGTGCCAATCATCCAGGGAATCCTGCAGACCTGTCAAGACTTGAGGTCATTAAGAGATGAGGTCTACTGTCAGCTGATCAAACAAACCAATCATGTCCCTCACCCTAACAGTCCTGCCAATCGCGCCCACTGGCATCTCCTGACGTGTATGAGCTGCACTTTCCTGCCCAGCCGCGGCATCCTACGCTACCTCAAGTTTCACCTCAAAAGGTACGGGGCCACATTCAGACATTACTTTTTAATCATAGCAATACAATCCTTCAAATACTCCCCAGTTTACTGTGTTTTGTGTCTTTGGGTGTTCTCAGGATAAAGGAACTGTTCCCCGGTACAGAGATCGAAATGTTTGCTCACTTCATTGGTGAGTCTCTGAAGAAGACCAAGACCAGGGAGTTTGTTCCCTCCCAAGAAGAAATCATAGCACTGCTTACTAGACAGGAAATGACCACCACAGTCTACTGCCATGGAGGAGGATCCTGCAAGATCTCCATTAACTCACACACAACCGCTGGAGAGGTAGGCGAGCTGCAGTCACACCGCTACCTAGGATTTCTAAATGTTACTCAGCAAGATATTTGTATTTCCTATTTACACAAACTCTGGCTTGCTTTGTCTAGGTGGTGGAGAAGCTGATTAGAGGTCTGGCTATGGAGGACAGCAGGAACATGTTTGCTCTGTTTGAGCACAACAACACTATAGACAAAGCAGTGGAGAGCAGGGTCCTTGTGGCTGATGTTTTGGCCAAATTTGAAAGGTATGTTATACAAGATCATGAGTTACTTTCTATTATATTATTATAAATTCAGGGTCCTGTTGAGATACTTAACCTGTTGAAGTACATAGAAATGTGTTTTCAGGACATGATATTGATAAAAGTAAGTACTATAAGTGACTGTCTTGTGGCTTTGTGAATTCTCATCAGACTGGCTGGCAGTGAAGAAGCGGAAGATGAAGGCCAGTGGAAACTCTATTTTAAACTCTACTGCTTCCTGGATGTGGAGAGCATGCCCAAGGAAGGAGTGGAGTTTGCATTCATGTTTGAGCAGGTGTGTTTAACTTGTATTGCTATGCTTTGTTGAGGGTCTTTTTAATCACATGTTGGGACTAATGTTGAACTCTTGTTCTGTTCCTTCAGGCCCATGAGAGTTTGACCCGGGGCCACTTCCCTGCCCGTGAAGAGACCCTGCAACATCTGGCAGCTTTACGCCTGCAGTTTCTATATGGAGACAAAGCACGAGCCACCTGGAGCCTGGAAAATGTCTACCCTGTGGGCCGTCTGCGCAGTCGCATCCTACAGTTTACCAAAGTGGGTGGTGCCTCAGGGTCCGGCCAAACTTTGGAGCGTCGGAGGACCAGCTTCCTGGATGGGACCCTGCGTCGAGGGCTGAAGACGGGCTCCATGAAGAAGCAGCGCATGGAGGAGGAGCAGATGCTGGAGATGTGGATAAAGGAGGAGATGTCTGCCACCAGGGCGAGCATCCTAGAGAAGTGGTCCCGCCTCAAAGGTCTGGTCCAGCACCAGGCCATGCTCAAATATATGACTATCATCAAGGAGTGGCCTGGCTATGGCTCCACACTGTTTGACGTCGAGGTAAGTTTACTGGGTCTTTGATGTCAATAAAGTTTTAATGTTGTCAGTAGGGAGGTAATCTTTTCTCTCCTGATACTAATTCCAATATCTCACCTCCGGGTATCTGCTGATACTGAATATCTATCCAATACCAGTGCTCTCTTTTTCCCAAATCTGTATACCTCATGTGTGGAGCTCAATGGAATATTTTTTGAGTAACATGATTTCTGTGGAGCTAACAACTGAGTTGGTGTCGAAACATTACATCTGGATGATACCCAATCTGCAAAGGTCAAGAAATGGCCTCGATACTGGTCGCACATTGGATGATATTTATGGGATCTTGTGTTTGTGTCTTCATAGTGCAAAGAAGGAGGCTTCCCTCATGATCTGTGGTTGAGTGTGAGCGCTGAAAACGTGTCTGTTTACAAGAAAGGAGAGCCGAAGCCTCTGGAGACCTTCCCATATGAGCACATCATCTTCTTTGGTGCTCCGCAACCCTGCACCTACAAGATCACTGTGGATGAGAGAGAAATGTTCTTTGAAACACCACAGGTACCCATTTGTTTATAATATTTTTCTGTAAAAAAATTAATTGGAATTCAATTAATTAATTAAATCTCAATTTCAGTTGGTTTCTTCAAAAACAGGACTGCAATGTTTATATTTCCCCAAAAAATGTAGGAAAAAGGCGGCACTCCAGTGGTGGGAATAAAAAGTCAAAGAATCCTCTTGTGTCTTGTTAATTTTGGTGAATTTTATTTACAGTTAATAGAGTAACAAAACTGCTGATGCATTTCGGATCAGAGTGTAATCAAGCAGCAGTAAGCTCTCATTTCAAGTTTTGTCTCTAAGTTATAAAATTCATACAAATGATCAAGACATGAGGAGATTCTTTTCCGTTTTTTTCAGCAACTGGAGTGCCTTTTCACCAAATTTATTTTGGGGAAACATGCAGTTTTGTTGCTTCTCTTCTCTGCTCACCGTGTTTCATTTGTTCATTCCCAGGTTGGAGAGATCACAAAGATCATGAAAGCCTACATAAACATGATCGTGAAGAAACGGTGCAGTGTGAAGTCAGTGTCCAGCTATGGTAGCAACTGGATCAGGTGATTGACAGGACAGGACACAGTACACCTGGCCCCAAACAAGCATGGAGAGAAGATGTAGAGATGACAAGAGGAACAAATCACCTCAACAGAGACTTTGACGCGTTTTGTAGCAGACAAACCCCATCTGGAAAGATTCCTTTCCATATAGACACAAAAAAGGTGACGTCTTTACTGCTTCTAGCAAAAGTGAGGACACTCAAGCGTTTGCACCATTTTAAGCTTTGCAGTCATCCCGAGTGTTGCTTTCCTCCATGCAGTCTCCAAACATGTACACTGGTCATTTGTCACGTTACTTGAAATGTACTTCAGGTATCTTTTAGTGGATTTTTTTTTCAATAACAAGAAAAAGTTGACTGAGCTTGCATGCTCTTGGTTTTTCCACCAAACCTTGTATCAACAACAATTCAAGACATTCATATCTAAATCAGGCCTTTTTAATTTCCAAAAAAATTTATTTCTTTCAAGTTAACATCCCAAACTGCACTTTTATTGAAGTGTTTTTTTCTACAGAACATTGCGGCCCATTTAATGAATGTTCTCCTGAATGGAGATTCCCTCAGGTTAATGTGTAATATAACTGTAAACATCCCAGGGAGATTATCTCCCTCAACTTGCCTTACTTAGCTTTTTATTCTTGCTATTCTGGACTAATAGTTTCAGTGCTGATGTGGCCTTTCAGGAATGGATTATAAACTGTTGAGGGGTAGTTATGGCTTCAACGGGTGCATGTGTCACAAAAGCACGTCCCTATCTTAAAGAAAATACAATTTGACTTCTATAAAAGACAAAAACGCAGCAAACAAATAAATTAAATGTGAAAAACCACAGCGTAAGTGGAAGTGCAAAGTCTATAACCACTGCACTGACGTATTTTCTCAAAATTACTGAAACAAGTCGAACAATTTGCGCTTCTATCCTACAGCGAGTACTCTGTTGAGCTGTTGTACTTGCATACTAAGTTGAGGTAATGTCTTTGAAAGTTTTTTTTGTAGCTAAGACTGATATCGCTTGTTTAGAACGCCTGTGTCTAAGGAGTGTTTTACTGTGTTTTTTTTTTTTTTAGTGATGTCAAAGGCCATGTGAGGGTGGGGTATTTATTTATTGCAGTATCAGTGGATTGGGAGAAAAATCAGAGAAGATGAGCAGACTCACCGAGGTGAACAGTGGGCTGGAAATGAGTTGATGCAGTTTTGCTTGTATTTTTGTTTTTCTATTATTTGTCTATTCAGGGACACAAAGTTAACAAGATTCAGAAATAGACAAGTTGTTCATTACTATCAATTTTGTCCAGATGGTGCCCAGTTTCTGAGCATTTCGTCAACTAAAAATAACTGTTAACCCTCAAAACCCAACAGGCTCAATTCCTTTGATTGTCTTGTTTCCTAGGCCACTGTACATGAATACAAAGAATTCAAGCCTATGCCAATCAACTTACAGTATAGTTCATGATAAAAATATGATCCACACATAATGAGCTTAGTATTTACCTCACATTGCATCACTGTCTTCCATTGCTCTCCAATCGTACTCACTTAGGCGATCTGGTCAGCTGCCGGCGGCCACACCAGAGACTGATCTTACCATTGACGATGACTGTACCTTGAGATTTCTGATTGTTTTCGAGAAGAAGAAAAAAAAATCAGAAAATGTTTTATATCAGAATTTAAAGATGCTTTAATAAATTATTGTATTTCAAAAGCTGCTTTGTGTGTGTGTGTTACTATTGTCTCATTTTAGATGTGTCCACCAGTTCTGTAGATCTCAGTCTCTGAGCATCAGGTGCCAAACCTTAACACATTGCTACAAATATACAGTACAATGAGGTAGCTAATTGTTGAAATACCAAACCTGGAGTTTGAATGAGTGTATATGTGCAGTTGCATTGGCTTTTCTGCATTTCTAAAGGAATAATGTTCAAACAGATGTAGTATAAGAAATATCATAAAGAGTCCTCCTTCTCCCAACAGATCAGTCTGTGATTAAAGTGGCATAATTATGGTTAAATTGTGATAATATGTTAAAGTACAATAAGAAATCATTCCTTGAGGACTCTGCATGTCATATAAACTGCATGCTGACAAAACTTAGATTTTATATTTTACTCGGCATGAAGAGTATGTGCTACTGAGCCTGTGACAACAGTTGCAAAATTTCTTCTCTGGCTCTGATGATATCATCAGGGTTATCTTGACTTGGGTTAGGAGACTAAACGTTTTCAACTGAAAGCCTGCATTATATAAAAAAAAGGGGTTGTAGAGATTGAAAGATTTGTGTGTTTATCAGTCAGGGACTGTGAAAGAGGCTATTGATGGAACATGGGAAGTTTAGGATCTGGAGGGGTAAAAGTCAGGATACATCAGCCTCTGCTGCCTCATTTTGACCATTCTTTTTAAAATCAGTGTCTCATAAGTCCTCCAACGTTTTGGAAGTGCAATAATAAATTCCTTGAGTATCCCTTTAATAGGTGCTAATAACTTGTTAATGAATTGATTTTGGTGATGCTCTGTAGCCCTTTTCATAAGACTTAGTTGATCATATAAACCATACTAAGAACATGTGTTTTTCAATTGTCAATATGCAGATTGTGAACAATGTGGAATATTTAATGGACATGACTGCATGAATTGCTAAAGATTTTGTTGGAAAAAAAACCCAAATTAAAAAAGAATGGTAAAGAAGAAACCTAACAAACAGACAAAGTGTGTGGTCTGCTGGAGGAAGATAAACACCTGTTAGAGACATTTTTCATAACCTGGCAACCCAAAACTAGTTCTTATGGATGTATTTAGTAAATAATGTACTAACCACCCATAAAGTCATTAGTTACAGCATTAATCTTGTTAAAAAGTACAACCAGCTTTGTTTTTAGACCGTTTTTATTCACACTCAGAAAATCCAACAAACTGTCTAATTCCCTGCAGGATGTTATGTTGTGTTTTCTGGCATCAATTATAACATTATATTCGGTTAAGAGGCCTCACTCTGCAGCTGTTTGATGACACCAGCGTCAGGAGTTCGTGACGTCAGCCCTCGTGAAGTAGAGGTCCACCCATCAGTTGGACAACAGACACGAGAGTTGGGTTGTTGTCTCTCCACAGTCGTGTGTTTCCATTCGTGTCACAATGTTTACAGTTAAAAGCGCTCCAGTTATTGTTTTTACCATCATTTTCTGTGTCACTGTGACCACAGAGGCGCAGACATCGACCCCTGATCCAGCTCCGGGTAAGTTTTTTTTTTTTTTTTTCTCCTTTTTTGGCTGCTGTGCCTTGTTTTGGTCAGGAGGCTGTCACATGACGGCAGCAAAATGGATTTTCAGTAATCATCATGAAATCTCAATTTGTTGTCATGGCTCGCCTGTTAGTTTCATAATTGGACATGTGTTGTATTGTGCGGAAAGCAAACTTTACCCTTCTGGTAGCAAAGTATCAGTTTAACTGACTGTAAACTTTGTTGTTGTCCATGATTTGTTGCTGGGGGCAGAAAATAAAACCTCTAGTATGATTATTACTTCATTTCCTGTCTTATAAGAAGTGGTGGACGGTCACATGACATTAAAGTACATTTATCAGACAGCCAGTTACTTCTTCACAGATTAAGATTTCACTTAAAAAGCATGTGATAAACTTTTCCATACAATGCATAGTTAAAGATTAAATCAGTGTTTCCTTCTCAAACTTTTTGGCTTTTGACCTCTTAAAAAAGTAGTAAAGTAGTGTCTATGTTGGGGCCCGTTGTTAGATGTTTAATGAAGATTTTCCTTCTAGATTACTCAGATGGTTTCATTTAAAATAACTGATTTGGGCCCAAAGAATTTAAAGTATCTAATACATCACAAAAAAAAAACAAATATCAGAGAAAGGGCCAAAAAATGAATATAGATTTGTGTATTTTTTTTCTTTTCTCTTATCCCCATTAATCTTTTCACGACCCCTCAGATTTATTTGTGATCCTTTGGAGGGGGTCTGACCCTGCTGGGAACCATTGGACAAAACTACCTAACTGGACCTAAAGTAGATAAACAAGTTCCACCTCGACCAACTATGACAATAAAACACTTCTTACACATTGATGCATTGTATTATCAATCTAGCAATGAAATATGTAATAATATAGCAGTTACAGACTCCATTTTTCAGCAAAATGAGTATTTTTACTTTTTGCTGTAATACTTGTGTACTTTTACTTACAGTACTCCACCACTTGTAAGTACATGTATCAGTTTGAGCCTATACAGTGAAGGGAGGGGCTGTAACCTGCTTTAAAAACTGATAATCTCTGTTTCAGCTTCTTGTGCCTTGAGGTCCAACACCAGTTGTAATGAATGTCTGCAGAATGTGACAGTAAGTCTCCTAAAATCCAGAAAGACAAATACTGTAACTGTCTTCAGTTCAGTTAGAGAATTGTTGCCATAAATACCAAAGATAAGATAATCTGTGTTTGTGTTTGTTGCAGTGTTTGTGGTGTATACCAACCAAACAATGCATCGACTACCCGGTGAGGAACATCCTGCCCCGCAAGAGTTTGTGTCCATTAAACGATGCACGATGGGGGCTGTGTTGGGGTAAGACTGACCAAACTTTACTCCTCATTAATGATAAATATGTGTGTAACCTGCAAGCATTTTTGATTTTGGGGTTTGATATTTGGGATGTGTGTGGGACAGACACCAAAGGGAAGATATTGTTCAGTGGACGAAAGAACTGAAACTGTTAATTAATTAATTAATTGACTAGTCAATTGACAGAAAGTTATGTGGCAACCACTTAGATAAGCAATTAATCATTTGATCACTGCTTTTCTCTGTCTTATTTGGCCATAAACTTAATATTTTTTGGTTTTGGACTGTTGGTCAGACAAAACAAGCAATTTGAAGAAGTCACCTTGGAATTTGGGAATTTTTGACTCTCTGACACTTTACAGGTTAAACAATTAATAGAACTATTTGGCAGATTAATTGATAATGAACATCATGATTAGTTGCAGCTCTGGTGTTTCACTTTCCTCAGATAAAGAAATTTGTTGTTGACCAATATCGGTTGATATTGACTGAATGATGATTTAATGACTGGTTGCTTATTCTCCTTAGAAGAATGATAATAAACTTCTCACTGAAATTTTACAACCCACCGACACCCCAAGTAGCTGCTGAGGGCAGCCAAAGTAGTGTGTATTTTAATAAGATTTTCACATGAGAAGGTGATTTTCACTGCTTGTTTTTCTCTGTGTGTCTGCTTTTGATTTCCAGTAAACTTCCAGATTTTGATTATCACCATGTCCGTGCTGGCCGGCATCGTCTTCATCGCCATTCTTGTTTGCTGCTGCTGCTGCTGCAAGTGTGAAAGAATTGGGTAAGCATTAAGTCACATGAAGTGTTGGTTGTGAAATCGGGTTCAACATGGAAGGGGAGGAGGGATGAGCAACACAATAGGTTGTTATTCTGCAAGGCTGATACCGCCGTCTCCAAAGCCCTGCCAGAGTCTGTGGCCGCAGTTTAGCTCTGAAAATAACTTTTCTCTTTCCATCAAGATGCCTCGTCTAAAAACTAGTAAATAACGGCTGTTGTGTGAAGAGGAAATGGTGATATTCATGGTCAGATTATCGGACTGATTAGTTTTGCCATGATGTATTAGGCTGAAAAGAAAGCAAACCCTCACTTGGTTTACTGTATGTTTCAATGCAAGCTTTAGAAAAAAAACATGTAATGAAACATGAAACATGTAAACTGTAATAAATACATATTGTTATATTCCAGAAACAAGAGACAAGATGCAGAGGTAGAGCGACAAACCCGTGCGAGGAAGTCCCGTCAAAAAGTGAAGTAAGTGGCTGTTGAGTAGAAGTCTGATAGCAACAAAATGAACTATTTACTCAAAAATACAAACATTTACTATTTTATGCCTCTGTCATTATAACAATATCCATCAAAGAACATAAGACATCAGTGTGTTGATCAGCTGCAACGATTATTTGATTAATCGATTAGTCAATCAACAGAAAATTAATTGCAGACTATTTTGAAAATTGATTTTTTAAAAGAAAAATAAGACAAAATTCTCTGGTTCCAGCCTCTTAAATGAATATAATATAATATGAATGAATATTTTCTGGTTTATTTCAATGATAGATAGATAGTAAACTAAATATCTTTGGATTGTTGACTGATGGCTGAGACAAAACAAGACATTTGAGAACGTTATCTTGGGCTTTGGGATTTTATAGACCAAACAACTGATGGATTAATTGAGAAAATAATCGACAGATTAATTGATAATGAAAATAATTGTTATAGGATAAACATTCATTATGATAAATGTTGAACTTTTTGTTTGTCAAAAAGGATTTGGTCTGAAGTATGTTGATACTGAAGTCTGAAAAGATGTTTATATCAGCACATGTCCACTGTTTGACATCACTTGGCTTTGAAAAAATGTTTAGATGTGAAATAGGGTGTGCAGGTACGATCCACATATTACAACAATAGTTTGTTTTAATTCTTAGGTGAGAATTCAGATAATCTAAACAGACACTGCAGGTGTGAGTGCGGCCAGTATTCTCTGTTTGTCTGACAATTTGTCTTGTGCTCATACAGGAGAAAAGAAATGCAGCTGAGGCATGATGAAATCAGGCAGAAATATGGTGAGACACATCTCTTGTTTGTGTGGTTTGAGTGGGTTCATACGTGTAAATTTGGAAAGATGGAATATCAAATATGTGTCTATGCTTAGTTTGCTCACACAGTAATACAACAGCAGCATAATGAGTAAAAATCCTAATAGGGGAAAAATAACCTTCATATTTGAGCAGGTGATGTGCAAAAAGGGAGACAACTGAAAACAATCAGAGAAAATCAACACAAACAACAACAAACCCTATAGCGCCATCTGCTGGAGAGAAACAACACCTGTAAATACCTGAAGTAGAATTCAGGGTTTTTGACAACACTGGTTGTTGTTTTTTGTTTTGTTTTTGGAACACAAGTTTAATGTGTTTAACTCACAATTTCAAATGCATTCAACCAGTTTACACAACTCATCTGCATAAATAAAATTCCTGATTGTTCAGAGTGAAATGTCTGTAGCTGTACTGTAATGGTTACAATACATTGTTCTCCATTGCTCTCTTTAGGTCTGGCCAAGGATAACCCATACTCTCGTATGGACACTAATTAAGAAGAACCCCAGCGATGATTTCCTCTAAAAAAAATGCCTTTTGATGATCTTATTGATGCCAGTAACATTAAGATACAGCTTATCATTGGGATAGGCTGTACAAGTAGCATGTGATAAACTGTGATTATCTGATTTGATTTTATTGTTTCAGTGCTTTCAAAAAAAAAAAAAAATGTCACCAAGATGTTCTGAAATCATTTTGACTGAGTGTGCACTATATTTCAAACATGGTCTCATATGTTATTTCATAATTGTATAAATTTTTGTGGAGATATTAGTTTTACATTTCTCATGCATTAATTTTAATGCAAATCACTTGAGTAAAATCTACTCAGTTAACCTGTAATGGAAACTAGATGTAAGGGCAAACCTGTCAAAACATGTTATCCACCATGACATGCAAACACTCCTACATGAATTAATTCTGCATGAAATGCAGTACTGTAAAAGTTCTGCATCTCCACAGCAGATCAGTGTTTGTGTTGCTTCTTTTATAACCAGCTGTTTTGTTTTCATACTGTGTTTGAAACACACACCATTTTACCGATGTCTATATTACAACATTTATTTTTATATCAAAAGTTCATTTGTAACATGCATGTAACACATTTTTACATGGTTAATAAATGTCTGTATTGTTCCAGAACATTCTTTTTCTTTAAGAGCAGAGTTGTGGGATCTTGGATTACATAATTACATAATTACATTATTATGTGAAGTGTTTTTGTGCACAAGATTATGGACCATACATTTCCAAATTAAATGAATAAGAAATGTTTTTTGGGACTTGCCTTTTTTTATTTTGCATTATAACAAGATCAAATTTCATCTGCATAAATCCATTTCCAAATTCACAACGTCCCATAATTCCCATCTCCACCCAAACGCAGAAACAAAGCAGAATTTTCAGGAAGGAAAGGGAAAAAAGAAACACTACAACACTGAAAGAAAAGTATAAACGCACAAATCCACCTCATCATTTCAACAGCTTGAGGAAGTATTTTCCTGCCGTATTCACACAGCTTATATTACAAGCTTTCTAATGCAGAAACACTTCCTAACTCTGTCAGCTAATTGTGAAAGCAGGGACGTCAGGCGTCACCCAGTTCCTGAGAACCGTTATTGCAGTCTGGCATGGCCCTTCAGTGAAACCTGTGAAATCCACAACATATCTGTGAATGATCAACCAAAACTGTTGATTTTGGAACATATCCACAGGGAATGTACCCTCATCTCCCCTATATTTCCGGCAGGCAACAGAATTAAAAACGAGTCTAAATGATCTACTAGGTGATACAAAAAGAGGGACTTTGACACTAAAAAGACTGTAATGTTGAAAGATATCTACTTGATTTGACTCATTTGGATGAATGAAGTTCCATACTAGCTTCAGATAAACTTTTAAATACATTTTAGCACAGAAAGAGGCTTGTGTCCCCCATCACTTACATTGTAAGTGCATTATGGAGGGATCTTCTAATGGTCAGTATTAACAGGAGGAATGATTAATGCAAGAAAAACATGTTTCAATGTTCATTTGGGCACCTGACTATTATTTTAAGACAGACTTGAAAAACTGTGAACCCGTCCTTTAACTGTGAGCTGTAATTTAAATATTTGACAACATTTGAGAGTTGCAGCAGATTTTATCCCGTTAATAAGATATATGAATCCTGACGCCATCTTTATTTGAAAAGTGAAATATTGATTGATTGATTCTATTATTATTATTACAGAGATAATATATTCTCAGAAAAATGCATTCACCATCATGCCTCTGGTTGCTTGGTTTGTTGGGTTTCTGGGACTCATTGCAAGGGTTAATTTTAGTTATTTAATTATTTGGATCCTTAAAACAAAAGTTCTTACCTCCTTAGTTTCTTTCTCAAAGGTTTCTTTGCAGAAGGGCCCTTTTGTTTCACCTATCTCACGGGGATGCGCAAATTAGCTTGCGCGCTCACGTATCCGCGGCCCCGAGGAAAATGGAGCACGTGACCACTTTGGTCGAATTACATTTTAAATTTCAGTGCGCGCTCCCGGTCCAAACGACAGAGCCGACGGGACAGATAACCCGCGCAGTGTTAGCAGTCTGTCTCCACGTTATTAATAAAACCCGCAGGATGTCCGAAGAAAAGCCAAAGGTCAGTACTTGTGTTTCTTCTGAGGAGCATCGTGTTTACCGTTTAGCTCTGGTGATGCCAGTCGCAAGTTAACGTTAGCACGTAATGCTAAGCTACCAGCTTTCAGGCTACAGATGGCGCATTTGAGCGGGCAGAAAACAAAGGTTGACCAAATTTGCGGATCTTTTGGCTTTTATGCGCACACGCTGCGTTTGCACTGTTCATCTAATACAAAGAGCCACTGCTTCTTCGTGCTGGTCTGGTGTTTAAAGTATGTGAGCTTGTGTTGGTGTCAGAGAAATGCAAGTGAAATGAGTGATTTGTGCGTTTCCTTTCATTTGCGCCATTGTGGCTTTCTGCGCCAGTTTGTACATGGGCTAGCATGCTATGCTAACCAACGGGAAAACCGAAAAAGCGTTTATAACGTTATGTGTGGTGTTTTGGATGCTGCAGCCTGCTTTCAAAACGAAGCTCCTCGTCTTAAAGGTTGCTAATTTAGCCGGCTAGTTGAGTTAGCTGTTGGCTAGCGTTTGAGTGTGCTCGGTTACCGGTTTGTCGCTGCTGATGACGGCTGTGTTTGTTGCAGGAAGGCGTGAAGACGGAGAACGACCACATTAACCTCAAGGTAGCCGGTCAGGATGGGTCGGTCGTACAGTTCAAAATCAAAAGACACACTCCGCTCAGCAAACTCATGAAGGCATACTGCGAAAGACAGGTAAGTTCATCCTGAAAGACTGCAACTTAACTTTCCACTCTCTGTCACCTCCAGCTAATTTTAACATCTGTATTAACTGTGGGCTTTGTTTACATCTCTGACTGGATGCAAAAAGCTCACTGAAATGTTGCACCTGTGTTTTCTGTCTTTTTTTACAGGGATTGTCAATCCGTCAGATAAGGTTTAGGTTTGATGGACAGCCAATTAATGAAACAGACACACCTGCACAGGTTGGTGACTCCTCAAATTTCCCAACATGCTTTTCTTAAGGCCCACCCAGTCCAGTCATGTAGAGAATTTTTGTGTGGGATCATCATTGAGTCATACTAAGTTTTTATTTTTAAGCATTAACATGTCTTAGCACATAAATAGACTTCTTTAGGAAGTGTGTTTAAGTCAGGGCTGGAGATAAAGAAAATTATATCATTTCTCTACCTTATACTATATGTTTGGTGCCTATGCTGCTCTTTAGCTGTGCAATGGAGGGTAGATGTGCTACATTACATGAACATTGTGGGAAATGATGGAAAGTGTTTTCCATAACAAACATTTAAAAATATTTTCACACCACATAGTCATGAAATGTATATCCTGTGATAAATTGCCATATTATGCAGGTATTTTACTGGTTGTGGAATTACAGAAATGAGAATTGACAAACTGATATTTTCTAGGCTTCAGACAACTAAACTGCTGAAGTAAAAGTGAAATAGAGCATGTCAGGCGTATTAACAGGCTGTGTTTGTTGTATTTTCTTTGCTGTAGATAAAACATTACATACTTGTTTCATTTTATGTTGCAGAATACTTTCAGCACTATTTTGCCTTCCCCGAAAGAGTGAAGCTCATTTTTTTTCATTATTTACTCAACTATTTGTGTCACTTTTCATGTGAACAATCGAGCAAAACTGTGAATGCCTTCCTGTCTGAAAATGTGCACCATTATCCCCATATTTAAACAATATTGTATCTTCCCCCTCTCTATGGCGGTCGACCTTACACTCGACATTCAAGTGCAAACACTTTTGATTTCCAACGAGGTCAAACAACATTGTGCAGACTTCTTCTTTTGGTGTATAACCCGACCCTTATACTACATCCTTTCCTGACTTGGATCATCACAACCCTCAGGAATGAACAATGTTTCGTCATAGTATGTACCTAAACACTGTTACGGTTAAATCTTTGCAATGTCCAGGTTGTTTCAGACTTTTGACAGTGAAATCAGAGACAGTTTATCACTGTTTAAACCTCATCACATGTTGTCCTAAGAATCATTTAACCCTTGCATACTGATCACAGCATCCCCTCATAATTAGTCTCTATACCAAGTTTCTGAACCACAATCTATTTTTCATTCATTATCAGTCATTAATAATTGGGTGATTAATCTTAAATGGAGCTTGCAGAGAGAGCACATTCTTTAGGTTTTACACAATTTGTTTATGGAGAAAAAACATTCAAAATCACACTATATTCTGGTCTCATGTTATCTGAAACAGGGGAACATGATTTCAATTAGTTTTATTGATGGTCAAATAAATATGGTCAAATTTAACCAAGAGTACTCTATGTACAAAAATCTGTATCAGATGCAAAAAAAGTTTCCATTTTTTATATATTCTGGATCTCTTTAGGAAAAGTCATAAAATCTCAGGCCAAAAAAAATGCATTCAGGCTGTTTTTACTGCTCTCAAATGTAAAAAAGGGTCAAATTTGACATTAACAGTATGTAAGGTTAAACAGAGCACATCAGTCATACTCCATATGTTTGCTCTGGCATAAGAACAGTTTCAAATGATCACTAAATATGTTGTAACTGGATAAGGAAAACGCATGTTAATGGTCTTCAGTGAACTCCCAGAACACATTGAGATCAGAATGCGGATCAGCCAAACCACATCAGGAGGTGGTCTCTACAACGGTGGTCTCACATCGTGATCGGAGCTCAGTCACGTGTAAATGCAATCCATATAGCTTGACCACATTCTTAAAATCAAACGAAAAAAAAGGTCAACTCAGCCTCTTCTGCCAGCTCAAACCAACCTGGCGAAACCTACAAATGGTATCAGTGGCTACAGTATCTAAAAATGTCAAAATACAAACAAAAAATTAGAAATCTGACCAGACATTCAATGTTAGGTTTGAGTAAATAGTTTTTGATACTCTCACTACAGACACACTTTGGTTGGTACCAAAAACTATTGAAGCAACTTGAGAATAAATATTATGTGAAAATATGCAGTAGAAAAAAATAAATATCATCTGTGTTGTTGAATGACTGATGTGTGAATGTGTTTGCCTCTACAGCTGGAGATGGAGGATGAAGACACTATTGACGTATTTCAACAACAGACGGGAGGAGCCTATTCTTAAGTGGAATGTGGACTTAACTCTCAGAAGAGCATCCACACCATATTTTTTTTCATGTTGTAATTGTTTATTGCTGTTTTTACTTATTTCTTTTTTTTTCCCCCATTCTGCTTGTCTCAACGTCAGGCTTTTCACAACATAAAAAGACAGGAGCGTTTTTTCATTGGGGGCCAAATCTTAGCATTGAGATGCAGGGTCATTAAAAAAAAATAAACAAACAAACAAAACAGTTATATTCACATAAATAGAAATCGTCCAAGGCAGGGACACTTCTCAAACTAGATATGGCTTGAAATGGAAAAACTCAATGTTCTTTTGATGTCCTCCTGCATGTCTCTAACAATAAGCTGAACTACATGCCAAAATTCTTTTTATTTTTTTTTTTATTTTTATGTTTTCCAGATTGTTATAAGCATTTAAATTCAGGATATGGGCTCAAATATTTTAAGTCATGTACGTGATAGGACTGCTTTTGGAGGAACATTTCTGGATGGGAAGGAGCGGTTATTCTGTCCATAAGTGGGAGAGATTTATTTCTCATGTAACACTTTTTAAGTAGTTGTGTTTTTTTTTTTTTTTTTTTTTTTTTAGGAATATTCAAAATAATTTGATGTATCCATGCCCATTTTACCTTAAGCATTTGCTAAGAAAAATGCTTGTTTACCTCAGTACTGTTGCCCTCAATGCAGATTTAACTGAATGGTAAATAAAGTACAGTAATGTTGCTGGACCAAAAATGCTAAATGAACAGTGTTCTTTTAATAAAATGGTTTGGTTAATATATAAAATGTAGATGTAAAAGGCTGCTGGTTAACAGTGGTCTTTGTCATCACACTACAGGAGAACCGTTCTCTTAGCATGTCGATTCAATAGTTTCCCACCTTTTTAAAATATAAACACATCACCTTTTTATCAGTCCAGAAACAGTTTGTCTCATCTAAAGTTATATTTCAGTCAGTGTATCAATATTCAATCGATTCTGAATTGCCAATTTGAATACATTTGTCCAAAATCTAACAAACATTTTCAACACATGCTCGGTTTGTTTTGACTCTTGTGTATTGGTAGCAGTCTTGTTTTACAAGAATGTCCACCTTCATTTTTAAAAGTTGACATGTGTTAGATTTGGAGGGTGACATTGTCAGGTATTCCACAACTTTTTGATTTGTACATTATTTGGTGTCCCTATACTGTATACAATAAATATAGTTTGATACTCAGCCTCTTGAATTGTATGTAGAGTTTTACAGTATTTGTTTGGACCTACTATAAAATGGATATTTCAGCTGCTACAACTTCACATGAAATATTCAAATCTTGGGAACATGCAGGCAATAAAAGACCTTGGCTAAAGGGAGGGCTGCCGACTGTTGAAATGGTCATTATTATCTCATTTCACCAGAAGTGTAAATAAATATTCTGGCCACCAATATATATATGCAGAAAATATAAGACTTGTTTACCAGTGTGAAGCCCTTAATTTGTCCAATCCTACACTTATGTTTATCTGTTAGTCTCAATTCAAAAAATCAGTGGAATTGAGCCTGAAATATTAGAGAAAGATTTATGTTTACAATAAAGCAGCCTGATCCAGAGAAGGCAGTACAGTCTTCACACATTAGAGGGCACCATTGTTCTGAACATTCAATAGATCACTGTTCTCTGATATCTGCATGTCTGCGCTCGGATGAATTACTGCAGCCCTTAAATTCAAACACAAAGACACATTTGTTGCTCCAGTCGAGGCTTGTGAAGGCCATAACTTCACGAGCCTCCTCTTACTTGAGAGAACTTCATTTCACAGATGTTACTGAACTGAGCGGCCAAATGAACTCCCTGTGAGGCTCCTCGCACAGCGGGCTGATTGTGCTGCCTTTATTTTTGGCATCCCCTTTGCATTTTATATTTCCTCGTGGAGATATCTGAAGTCTCACATACTTCCGTAGACCTCTTGGAGATGCAGCTGCAAGGTGCCCCCTCCACCCATACATTCACTCCTCCTTTTATTGATACTGGAATATATATAATGGTTGGTGAGATGCAGCATCATGAAAGCAGAGCTGCTGAATTGCACCAGTTGACCTGAGAAAATCACCATTTTGAGGGAAAGTTTGTTTTATTTTGTCTTCAGGGTGCCACTCTGCCAAAAAGGCTACAAATATACTAATGAAGCCACTGAGAAAACATTTAATATATAACCCAACGCTCACATTAACACTAATAAACAAGATTCCCATCAATTAATTCAAATCCCTTTTTTTCATTCTGGCTGTGTTGTGTCACCATCAGTGTCAGGACACTTGTGAAGCAGCAGAGACACTTTGTGTTATTGTTTTAAAGCTCACTCATTGTCTAGCTTATGTCACATGCTGCTCCGCTGAACACGTACAGTAAGGACCATTTGTTTATTATTGTGACAAGATAATAGATGGATTATTGAGTCCAGCTACACTGTTACTAACATGTATTTGGAATAAAAAGGGGAGGATTGTTTTCACTTTAATGTACATCCAAGACTAAACTTTTACCAGAAGATATGTGCACATTAAACGTACTTCACTCATTAGGTTCATGTTTATTTTTAATCTTTATACACTTTCTTAAATCAATAATAGTTGAACAACATTTTAAAGACTCCATATAATATTGAGTGTGCTCTACATCGGTCCATTATAGCTTAATATTGTATAAAATAAAATCAAAATACTGCTGCTATGTATTTGTTGGGCTGAACTCTGGTCCTTATTTATATATATCAATGGACAACTGTAAAAATAAAGAAATATAATAATCTGAATAAACTGAAACAATTACTAAAAAATGCACAAAAAAGGGGAAAAAAGTGATTAAAAGGTCAAATAAAACAATACAGAAGTGCAGCAGAATGAACAGCATCGACTAAGTAAATAAAATCCAATAAGTGGATAAGCATGTAGTTCACAATACGGGGGAGGGGTCCTCAGGCAGAGCAAATCAACTTAACTTGGAACACGCAATGATCGTATGAGGTCAGTCAGCTGTGTTTTGCATCCTCAATGTGTCCAGCCAGCTAACCTCAGATGTGACATACTCCCCTATTGAATCAGACCAGCAGCCTGAATAAAACCACTGTGCATCTGGAGAACCTCTGGATCGTCTCCAGAGTGCTGCATGCTGATGTCACCCTCTTGTGTGTCCCCACCCTGTCAGCAGATCAGATTTCATCCCGACGCATGTTGAAGATCTTGAGGGGAGAAAAACATGTTAGGAACCGTGTTATCGTAAAATTGTTGTAATTGTTCACTTTTTAAAGGCTCCCCTCCGGACATGTTTTCAGACATAAAACATTCACTTCTTCGCCCCCGTTGAAATGTTCACTGAATGCTTTGAGTTCTCAAATTACACTTGATTAAGTCGCACACTGGACCACGACTGGCTCCAAACTTGTTGTGAGGTCACAAATCACGCTTGTATGTGCGCATTTTAAACTGAGATTTAAGGTGAAACTTCTTCTTCTGCACATAAATCATGTGTGAAGCTCAAACATCCAACTGTGGGAACAAAAATCAACACACACTTTTGACTTAAAATAGAAGTGAACAAAGGTAGTGAAACCACCGTTGAGTGTGCAGGGATTTTGGGTAGTTTTAAAGGGACTGCTCTCACTCAGTTCTGGTCAGGACCAAAGATGTATTTGCTAAAGGTTTTGTCACCAAGTATCTTTGTCTGAAGCGATATGCTATAATGTATTATACTGCTACATGAGACAAAAGAAAGAGGCTGAAAAAGTGAAACTAATCACAATAGGCCCTGTTCACAGCAGATATATTGACTCATCATAGGAAATATAGTAATATATAGTAATATATTAAACAGGGAGCTAAGTTAATTATGATGTCCAAGTTGTGATGTATTGACTGAGGAAGCTGGTGTGCTGACTTACAGGCTAATTAGGAGAATATTGTTAATATGATGGTCAGTCTGGTTAACCTCAAGCATGTGATAGAGGCTCATGTGTGAATGTTTTCCTTGTGTCTGAATGTTACAGACACAAGTGACACAGTTATGTACTTGTAACTCTTTCACAGCAAACATTTGGACACATCACATCACATTTAATCACATTTCCCTTTGGACTAAATAAAGTATTTATCTATCTATCTATTGTGCATGCTGTATCATAACTTGGACATACTGGGACACTTAAATGGAGCAAAACCATCTTTTACACTTGTGCTTTACCTACTATGACAAGTCAAAACGTCTACAGATGAGTGTCTGTAAGGCAAAGAATCACTTCTGCCTGGATGGAGATATTTTAACGATGCAATAATGAGTGAGCTCAGTTAATCAAGTTATGATTTGTTGACTGGAGCTGCTGGTTCACTTCAGATGCTATTTCTGGCTTATTATTGAATGTTTTTCTAATGATGACTGACACAAACCTTACATTTCCCACTGTAGGGTCGCAACGAACGATTATTTTCATTACAGATCATTCTGCTTATTAGTTTGTTGATTAACTGATTAATTGTTTAGTTTATTGACAGTCACAAAAAAGGTGACGCCTTCAAATAGCTTCCAATAGTCTAAAACCCAAAGATATGAAGTTTAATACCACGTATGATAAAGAAAAGCAGCAAATCTTCACAATAAAGAAAGTGGAAACAACGAATGTTTGGCAGTTTTACTAGAAAAAATGAAATGAAAACTGTTATCCAAATAGTTTCCAATTAATTTTCAGTCAGTCCACTAATGGATTAATGGATTAGTTGATTCAGCTCTATTCCAGTGTGGAGAAGGATAAGCTAAGTTATTGAGTCAAGATATGAAACTTGGTTTCTGAACAGAATATTGTTTTTTTTAAACATCCAGTAGCACTGAATGGATAAATCACTATGTAAATGGCCTCTTGAACAAACACTTTAACCAAAGCCTATGTGTACATAAACAGGAAAAACATACTAAGAGGAAATAATGGATTCACTTTTCATTCATTCAACCTTTATTTATACTCAAGAGATCATTGAGGGGCAACCCGACATCAAGTCAATTACAAAAGTCAAGAAGAGGAAAAACAGCAAAGACATACTAACAGAGAAAAGGATAATACCACAATAAGCTAATAAAAAGCCTTAAAACTTTCCAATTAGGGCAGATCATTTGATAAACAAGTTAAAAATAATGAAAATGTAGATTTAAGGTTTAAGATCAAGTTTCTAAAATGTCCAAAAGGTTTAAGTGTGTTGACTTTACAGAGCTCCTTTAATCAATCCTCAGCTGCCTGCGGGGGTCCTCTACTCAGGGGCCCCTGAGGGGGGTCGCAAGGGACACAAGTTTTCACAATGGACTCAAAGTACCACAATGCAACACAGAAAATATCATCTCCTTGGCTACGGCTTTGGGAGCTACGCCCCAAGAAGTGGGAGGCTTGCCCCTGAAAGGACTCATTGTAGGGAGGGATGAGAGTGTGTGCAGCCGCGGTGCATGTGTGTGTGTGTAAGTGTGTGTGTGAGTGTGTGCGGACCCCCTCCTCCTTAACTATCCGGTCAGCAGCAGTGGGATTAGTAAAGCCAGCTCCGATCACTCACTACTAACACACGAGAGAGGGGGGGGGATTGCAAAGCGTGAATCATGCTCATCGTCATTACTACCGACTGGGAGTGGAGCCGAAATTGTGCAAGATACGGATAACAACGAAGGAAGGTCCGTGTGGATCGAGACAAGTTTTTTTTCCCCCCAGGTCTCCTCATTCTGCCGTGAAAATGCCTCATCAGGAGCTCTGGTGCTGCTGCTGCTGCTGCTCCTCGGTCCCTCACATGTGCTTCATGTTGAAGAAGTGACCCAGCACCTGGAAGAAACCTGTACGGAGCAACAAAAAAAACCCAAAAAAACCTCCAACAACGTGCGGATATTTTTCATTTTGTCGCCGTGCGGAGATTTTCCTGAAGTGGACGAGGGAGGGAAGGAGGTGGAGGGTGGTAGTGGTGGTAGTGGTGGCGGCGGTGGTGGTGGGGGGGGAAGAGTTGTACTTGTTGGTGTGAAAGCGCAGCGGAGGAAACATGGGGAACGCAGGGAGCATGGACCAGCACACTGATTTCAGAGGACACAACATGCCTCTGAAACTCCCCATGCCGGAACCAGGTGAACTAGAGGAAAGATTTGCCATCGTCTTGGTAAGCAGTCACAATAAAAACAAAAAAAACGTTTGCATCTGCTTGCTCTTTGTTCCCTCCATGCTCCAGGGTCCTGGGACGGGGACAGCTGTGTGTAGGTTGGACCCCTGTTTGTCCAACACGCCTGGTCCTTTGTTGCTCAGGGAGAAAAAAAAGGGATATTCCGACAAAAAAAGAGGCTTGTTTACTTGTGACAGAGGGAGAGATCTGCATCTGTTGCCCTGGAAGAGTACACACTTCAGAGTTTGGGAGACATTTTCTCACAATCTTTTTAATCCTGATCAAAGTTGGAGCAGTTATGTGAGCATATTGAACTCAACAGCAAGTCAGTCTTTTACAACTCAACAAGTTTGCCTTTGAAGTATCTAAAAATATCAGCCAGCATTTGAACTTTTTTTTTAACTATCATGGTAAAACACATCAAACATCCCATTTTGGCCCCTAAATTCAGGATACTAAATGTTTATCCAGTAGTCTTCTCATTTAGCAGCCTCAATGCTTCTAAATTTCCAAATGTTATCACATGAGACACCTGCAGTCATAACACAGCAAATTATTAGTTTTATGGCTGTCCTTTTTTCTTTTTTTTCCCCAGCTTTTATGAGTGTAGGCTCTGGCTCACTCCTTGAAGCTGTATAAGTGCCCGGCATGCCAGGTCCTTTTGAAACATCTGTCACATCATAAAGTGTCAACATGCAACGGCTGTTGCAATTATGCTACCTGTAAAATGAACGTTAGACTTGCCAGGTGTTTTAGAGAGGTCCTCAAGATTTTGGCTCGGATCAACAGTGCGGAAAAAAAGACAGGATTCGATGCTTGAAGTTATACTTTTATGAATAATATAGAGACACAAAACGGAAGAGAACTGGCACAAAAATATGCACAAATATACATAAATTATGAGTAAAGTGTTCAAACTGCCATTGCCAGTGTTACAAGCTTATTCAACGTGTTCTCTTGTGCTATAAAACATGATTATGGCTGTTATTGTGAATATAGAATCACCGTTTAAGAGTTTCCGTTGCTCCCCAGTCAGCGAATAAAGGCCTGAATAGAAGAACAGTGAGGTTCGGCAGTTTGGGGTGAAATTTGAGAGCTGGAAAAATGTGGGTCAAACGTGATTGTCGCCTGGCTTACTGCTCTCATAAACATTAGCTCCTCAGCAAAAGGAATCTGGCTTCAGATAGTAGCTTCTTTATGATTGTAAACTTGTCTTGGGGATGAGGATGAAGTTCAATTTCTTATCTTTTTATAACTTTTTTTTTCTTCTGTTGCACAGATCAATCCTTTTTTTTTTATATGTTTTCAGGTTGGTGGCACAGATCTTTTAGCCTGTAAGCCCATTACAAAAAGCGGATCAAGTGTAGGTGGAAGTCAAATCATTGTGTGTCACAGTTGTGTCGGGGTGTGATTGCTGCTAGTCACAGATGAATCTGAGTCAGCGGCTGGAGGCAGCAGACTTTGGGTTAGATGAGGTTTGACGTCACACCCGCTGAGGGATTTGGGTCTTCTTAATCAGGTCTGATTTTAGAGTCACCTATCTCTGAGCTATCCCCTTACAGCTGGTTTTATAAACACTTTTGAGTGGTAAATGTCAAGGATCAGAGAATGATCAGGATTCAAAAAGTTGCTGGTTTACAGAACTAATTCTCATTATGCTTCCCGGAAATAAAATCTACCTGTCGTAGTCAAGGAACAGGAGAGGATTTCATGGGCTGGCTGTCAGGAAAGCCTATTCTCATAGCATGTTAGGAACTCCCCCACTCCCTCCCTTCCTCCTCCCCGCTGCCAGCTCTTGGATGGAAGCCCTCCAGCATTAGAAGAATTTAGTACCATAATCACAGCATTTAGCGTTATTTACTGCCAGTTAAACCCTAACGTCTCTCAGCCGTGCCTGATGGCAGTTAGCTCCATTGATTGGCTCCGTGGCCCTGTTCGCACCTGGCATTAACATGCATCTCGGGTGATCCGATCACAAGTACGTCACTTCACACCTGGCATTAGAATGTGTCTCTATGTGCAGCTCGAGTGACCACTTGTGATCGGATCTCACTTCCCCAATCTATATGCAAATAAACATGTACATCGCTTCCGTTTGCAAAGACCAAATGTGTTGTTGTTTTGAACTGGCGAGAGGCAGTTTGTGTTTTCTGGGCTACTGTAGAAACATGGTGGTGCAACATGGTGGCCTCCGTGGAAGAGGACCCGCTCCCTAAGTAGATATAAAGGGCTCAGTTCTTATTTTCATGGGATTATACACTAATTAAAACATACTTATGAATATTATAACCCATTTCTGCCAAGTCCGTTCCACTAGATGCCACTAAATCTTACACACTGGTCCTTTAAAAGAGGAAAGAACAAGTTTGTAAAGACCTTGGCACACGGGCAAAATCAAAACTCATCAGCCCAAATGGAAATTAGACAGCGTGTTTTGTGTGTACTCCATCCACAAGAATCCATTTTGTCTGTTGTTGTGGCTACTTCTTCTTCTCGTTTTGCACTTTAATATGACACTGTTAGCACACGTATGAGTATGTACCTCTGCTCATGCAGAGGATGGCAGTTGAGTAGGCGGTCCTTCAGTGTGTCCCAGGACACATTTGTGTACATACTGTTAAAAGAATGTGACCATATGCAGCCAAGACCACCTCCGAATGTGGTCTGAATGATAAGATTTCAATGTGTCAATGTGGATCATTTTAACGCCAGGTGTGAACAGGGCCTGTGTGTCGCTGGTGACCTCACTTTAGTTTGAACAGCAGATGATTAGGAGGACACCTTGTCATACTTCTTAGCATCCTAACGTGATCATGATTAATCTAAGTGCACTTGGCTACTGATCAACTGTCCTTTCACCTACTCATTAATCATTTTTGATATCATATTGTGAATGAAAAGCTTTACACCCACAGTGCTTTGATTCAATCTGTTTGGCTGGTGAATCAATTATGTAAAATACAACCAATTTTTGTTTTACAATTCCGTATAATCTAGACAACACTGTCCTTCTCCTCAATATTTTTGGTGAAAGAGTAGCAGCAGGACTGTTTACTTGCCACTCCTAATAGGTTTGATCAACAGCAAGCCCTGGATCACATTAGGGAACCGTTACTGGATTAAAGGCTTGTGCTGTGTGGGGCCACATTCAAGCACTCGCCTCTCTAAACCCTGGAACCTCTTATCAAGAGGACATGCAGTGTTTGAATTCGGATCCATGCTGTGTGCTGTGAAAGCAGAGCAAATGTAAAATAAGGCGAATTCCTTCAGTAAGAATTTCAGCCTTCATTTACATTTTTACTGGTTTGCTGAGTATTATCTGAAAACTTTCAGTGCTTGGCGCCAAAACAATACTTTTCAGGAATGTAAGCATGTTTTTGTTTTAAAATCCCTTTTTTCCCCTGTTTTTCCAAATTTTCCAATGTCTGATTGATTCTTTCACTTAAACCAGGAACAGAAATATCTGATCAAAGAATAAATAAACAAGAAGACCTGATCAAGTATTTCATGCCATCTTTGGATACTTGGCAGTTTGCTAATCAATAGATTTTGATCTATACTCTAAAGTATTGATTGTGGATATCCAGACATAAATACTGGTTGTGTCTGCTCTAGGGCTGCAACTATTGATTATTTTTATTATTGATTAATCTGCAGATTATTTTCTCGATTAATCGAATAAGTGTTTTCTCTATAAAATGTTAGTAAACAGTAAAAAATGCCTGTTATAATTTACCAAAACCCAAAGATATTCAGTTTACTATCATGTATGACAAAGAAGAGCATCAAATCATCTTATCTGAAAGGCTGAAACCAGCAAATTTTGATCATTAATTTTCCCTACAGTCGACTAATCGACTAATCGTTGCAGCTCAAATCTCACAGTCATAATTACAGCCTGTTTGTTGAAGCCATTAAATCCCAAAAACAGTTTCCATCAACCTGTGAGTTCATCTGTCCCAGTAAACATGAAGAATTTGGCTTTGTTGCACTATCTGAATTTATTGTGTCTGTGTTCATTACGTTTTCTATGAACACATTATATATTAAATTATACTCTGGTGTCGGTTACCTCAGGTCCCCACTAGGAAATAATTTTATTACTTCACTTTGACATTTCCTTGTTTCTTGGATCGTCTTTAAGCAGGGACTGTATTTCATGTCAAGCTATGTTTAACGGTCTAAAGTTAGTATTTAAAGTACAAAAATAACAACAAACTATATAATCAGTCGACATATAGCATGCATATCAAAATAAGTCTGATATCTAAGCTCAGTATCAGCGTTTACTGATCACATACGGTGATCTCGCTGTGTATGATTCCATGAAAAACTCAGGGTTTACTGCCAGCTGAGTCGGCAGTTTCTTCTAAATGAAAAGCGCCCATTGAAGCCTCTGTCTCATGAATCCCCGGAGCCACGGGCTGATCTTGGAAATAGGCTAATTGTAATGCAAGGCCTCTGCCATGATAAGAGAGGCTTATTCACATGTGACCTTGGCCGTGAAGTGAGGTGTAATTTAAACCCAAATGCTCGTTGTTTAAAGTCCTGAAGGGAGGTAGATTTACAGGTATTTATTATACTGTTGACAAGTTTTTCAATGAGCATTTCAGTTTAAGGCCTGCTCTTTACTTTAGTATGTCTTGTGAATGTTACTGGTGTTATTTAAGGCTTAGGTTTCCCCACATTGCATCAAGGGTAAAATGTCTCTGTAGTTACTCTTGGAAACATGTTTACAAGCCTGCATGTCTCTTGTGGTTGCCATAGTATCTGTGACATAAGTCCTCAAGAAGAAGAAGATGGCTCGCACATGATGATGAGGCGGTACTAGGGCAGCCTTCTTGATGTTTACCCTGCACAGCACAACACAGTGAGGATACTTTATGGCTGATCATATCAACATCTTGTTAGATCAATTTACCCCGCAGTTATTGTCTAATCAATCCAACATTGTCGTTTAGCCAACCATTAGAGGGTATGAGCAAAGCTTCACAGTGGCATTTTGGTCTCTCGGTCTATAAGTGCATACTGGCTGAAAGCATGTGAAATGACTGCAATCAATCTTTGTGAGTCACATGTGCAGTATGAGCTGGTCTATATGCTTCATGCTGAACCACAGGAAAATGACTGTGTGTAACAGGAATGTAGCTCAGGACTCGTGTCTGCTCCTCTGCCTCAGCTAACCGCAGAGTTGACATCAAATTAAATCGTACCCACATTCAGTTTACCATCCACTTCGCTCTCAGGGTCGGCTGGATATCACAACATCAGAGAAGTTTACAGCCATTATTTGTTTAAATGCCATATGGGGACTATAGGCTTAGCTGTTGTTGTAGCTGCACTTCTCAGTAGTCTGCCCAGATTACATCTAAGCTGCTTTGTTTAAAGGCTGCCGAAGCACCACGAGCTGCTGTTATTTGTGCTGTGAGGCGCTGCATCTGAAATCTACTCCCTAGATTAATCACATGAGTAGCCTTCATGTTCGGCCGAAGTCTAATTTGTCACACCGACAGGTCTGAGCTGGCTGTGCCTTTTTTACCGCACAACCTGAGACCTGTTCTAGAGGTTTTTCAGCTCTACTGAAGTGAACAGAATTAAGGCTGAAAGTGTATTTAAAGCTGCACTAATCAATATTTTGATATGAATAATGGGTTAAATTACTATGTATAATAAGCAAGGGATCATTCACAGTGACAAATCCACTGTAAATTATCACCCTGCTCTGCAGTTCCTCTCAGCTTGATGGAGCTTTTTTAGCATCTTTCAGCTCGTTGTTTTAGTTTTGCGGATGGCAATTATACTGTTTTTGCTCAGAAAGCAGCTTTTTGAATTAAGAACGCTCTTATAAACCTGCTAAACGCTACCTGCTCAGAACCGAACGGCTGACAAACAAAGGTGAAAGGCGAACATATAGTGGAGCATTTTCGAAGACCAAAATAGAGCTAAAAGGAGAGTAAATACTGAAGTTGAGAAACTCTGTCGGGTAGGTGTGTAAATAGAAATAGGCAATTGTTTGCTAACGCATTAGCTGTAATAACTTTACATGACTACAGATTAATGCTGCTTTAAACATTTGCTTTGTCATTGTTTCAAACATTGTATTGTTGTAGAAAAGATGCACCTTTTTAAAAAATGATTATTTTGTAATTCAATATCTGTGTATATATACACTTATACAAGTATGAGTCAGATTGTTGTCATCCACTTTTTTCCCTGTGTTAGCCAATTTTTAACCCTTGTGCGTAAACAGTGACCCATCCATCTCTGACATTCCTACAAGGGACCCAGGAAATGACTAAGCTAGCCCTCCTAACTTTTCCATGTCAACTCTTCTTCATTAAAAAGCAGAACAATGGGTATTGTCTGAGGAGCAGAGGGTGACCAGTGGCTGAATCCCGTGCAGCAGGCCCGGGCGAACAGAGCTGCTCTTTTATTCTGTGGAGAGCCCAAGACTGAGCCTGGCATTAGACCCAGACCCGGCAGGCTGCGAGAGGCCAACCCACATACTCATATGTGTGTGTACATGCTTGTATATGGGCATGTGTGTGTTTGAGCCCCGGGATGCTCACCCACCAATTAGCAGTAACAGAGCTGAGCATGAAATGCCTGGGGGAGCGATGAGATCCAGCAGCCATTGCGCTGGCCTTTGCAGAGCCTCGAAGCAGAGCCTGGAGGCATCTCACCTGACTGGTGGAGGGTCAGCTGATTATGTGGAAAATGGCTACAGCGGAGGTGAAACCAGTATTGTTGTTCTCAGTGCAGTTCGTTTGGGGGTGGTTTGTTTTCTACTGGCTGTGTCCAGTACTGACCAAGTAAAACAACTCTGAAGAAGGTAAACTAAACCTTTTAGAGGGTTTTCACTATGATCATGTTTAATCATACCTGATAATAACAGTCCCTGACCCTTGTTTGAGTGCTGGATTAATAAGATGAGTCTTTGGAGTGGCTTTATTAGCAAGAGCAGGGGAGTTTTTTTCTTGACACAACTGAAATGTACTGAATGGCAGCTTTAAGTAAGAAATAAACAGTTTTGAAAGAAAGAGAAACTTGATGTTAGTCGGAGGAGTTAGCCTTTAGTTCTGGATGCATCCCTGTATTTGAGTATATTTGCTGTAGGTCTTCCTGAGTAAGGAGCAGGTGGAAGATGACAGTTTGGAAAAAGCCCGTTCTGGTTCTTTTATGCCGGTCACAGCCAGTTGCCTGTGTTGTCCAGCAGGACCGACCCGAGGTTCACACAAAAGAGCAGGAGAGTCACAGCTCTGTGGTGAAGTGCACTATGGTCAGGATCTGTCCGGGCTCCAAGGTGGCAGCTGCACTATAAAGCGAAACGGCTTGGCCACAGTGCTGCACAAGAGTGGGTGGATGTTTCTGTTATGAATTGCTGATGCTCGTGGTGTTGCTGCGCTTGATCAGAAACAAAATCTAGAAAATCCTTCACATGTCGGTGTCATTCTGACAAATCGGTGGTGTGTTATGGCTTCAGGGTCAGCTGTATCGTGTGACATTGATGTTGTCGTCACTCTCTTTTCGGAGCCTTGAGCTGTTTGGGGTATGTGTATAGTTTGATATCAGGCAGAATCCTCATGGTTTCATCTGTTGATGTAGCCTTTTGGAACTGAATAATGTGGATTTGTGAAGCTTGTGTTAGGGTGGGGACTCGTGGTCTATCAGCTGACATTTTGGAGTTGTTAGTACATGTTGTCCATGTTTGGACTTTTTGCAGCCTTGTACAATATCTACACTGTGTTTTGCTTCTAAATGTAGGAAATGTGCAGACAGGCTCGTAGCATAAGCTGTAACTTGTAGTCTAATATTTTGATTGAAACGGCTCAGCTGTTTATTTAAAGGTACCCTCACTTCTTTTAAAGCTTTTATTCCCTGAATGTTTTTTTTCTTGACATATGCTGGTTTTTGAAACTGCCAAAGTCAAAAAGGCAGGTTTTGTCTGGCAGCGACTTGCCAGAATTAACATCTGCAGAGCAGAATGGGAGGTCCTGTTGCGTTTTGAATGTACTGCAGTGCTTTTTGCCAGGGTTTGATATAAGCCCCATCACATCTCCAGACAATGCAGCTGTCTGTTGTTTCAGGCTTTACTGAACAGAAGATGTACCTCTCGTCCTGGACCCCCCACATGAAACCAAAGACTCATGGTTTAGTGTTTAGATTAGTAATTCCAGTAAAATTCAAAAGTCAAATGAGTAGGACTGCAACTGTTTTCATTATTGCTCGATATTATTAATATTTTTTCTGTAAAATGGTGAAAATGCCAGTTAAAATTTCCCAGAGTCCAAGTTTACATATTTAAATGCCTTGTTTGGTTCGACCAACAGTCCAAAACTCAGAGATAAGCCCTTTACTGTCGTATATGACAAAAGAAAAACATTAAATCATCACATTCAAGAAGTTTAAACCAGCAAAGTTTTGACATTTTTAATAATAATAATAATAGTAAACTTTATTTGTATAGCACCTTTCATACAAAATGCAGCTCAAAGTGCTTCACAAAAAAATAAACAAAAATAAAAATTATATATATATATACATACACATACACATACACATACACATAGATAGATAAATAAATAATAATAAATAATTGAGAACATTAACAGGAGGAATAAAAGGAGGCAAACAAGAAAAATGAGAGATAAAAAAAAAACTTTTTGCTTTTTGCTTAAAAAAAACAAACTATTATTCGATTGAGAGTTGCAGGTTGCCATTTTGAGTTTGATAAAAGCACATTCTTAAATTGTTTTCCTACAAAATATAGCAGAAAACAGGATTTATTATGCCAGGAACACAGGTTCAAAGCCATAGGTGAGCAGATTATTTCCCATCCAAATCCTAGAGTAGACTGACTCATCACTCACAATACAGGAAGTCTGGATAGGCTTATAACAGAATTAGGAAGAGAATAAGTTCAGTCAGTAAAACTCTTCAACTTTGGGAGTAAAAATGCAAAAAAAAAAAATTAAAATCATCACTTTGCATCACATTGTACCCATCTGTAGTTTTACTTTTTGTTGATTGAGAACTTTACCAGCTTGTTTTCAAATTCCAGAGTGTGATATTGTTTTCAAAGTTAGTCAATCACATTCAGGTTAATATGTGTTTGCAGATGATCAAACTACCGTTCAAGCTTTCAAGATTGATTGATACAGATGCACATTACGATGGCGGGCACCTGCAGTTCACCTCATCAGAGGGAGTGGTTGTGTTGCTCTTTGTTTTTATTTCTCTAGTGTTTTTGAATGTCAGGGAAATCACTGCGGTGAGGTTGCTATGTTTGGGTTTTTTAATCATGCATTTATCTTTAAATGGAGTTGATCCCACAGCTCTGTCAGAGATGTTAGCAGGGCTGCCAAAACTATTTCAGAGGCACAGATAAATCAAAGAAGAGACCAAGCTTGTCGCTCTGGATCAGAGTTGGAAATAAAGAATCACTTTGCTGATGTAAATCATTGGAAGTTGGAAGATTTGGTGTTTTAAGGTTTGGTCATGTAGTGAACACCTCTGCTCTACCTTAGGTGTTAAAGCTGATTACTGTTACTACATGAAATGGTGGAGTGTAGTAATTTGATATCTCCAAACACCAGCAGGGCTTGCTGGATAATTTTCCATATCAGCGAAAACAAACAGAAAGCACTAAGCTTTCAGTTTTTGTGTTGACATTTATGTGTGACAAGAGGCCAGACCACGTTTTAAAAAAAATCTTTTCCACTTAAACGGTTCAGAATCTGTAATTATCTCATGTTGCCACGGATAATATTTTTTTATTGTGATGTCTGCTATGTGAAGTTAGAAATAACCAGAAAATACTTTAAAAGCAGTCTTTAAATAATCCTTTAAAGTTTTATTTTGCACCCTTATGAGATGTTATATTGAATTTTTCCTATTTTTTTCTACTTACTTTACTATTGTATTGTTCTAAGACAAAACTTTTGCTTGTTTAATGTTGTTTTAAAGGGACATTAGTTGGATTGTGGCTTCTAAGTAGGAGGAGGACATGTATTGCACCACAGAAACAATCCATTGTGACATAATGTTGTGCCACGTGAAAACTTTCCCGTAACGTTGGGGGGAAAAAAAGCCTTCACACAGACATAAAACTTAAAGAGATGCAAACAAAGATTGATATAGTAAATATCCAAAATGAATAAATGTTTTTGTCACAACTTACAAATATAAGATGCTGCATACAAACTTTGCCTGTGAGCGTGTGGTTGCATATGCTGGGATGTTAATAGAAGACAAGGATTAAAAGCTCTACAGGATTATACTTAGCAGCAGTATTAAATTAGTCAGCCTCCTTTTTGGTGAGCTCAAAGATTCAAGCATCCTATTTGTGACTGAGTTCATCCCACTGCCGCCTACTGAAGTAATGAAACTTTTTTTTTTTCTGTAGGTGTTTTCTTCAAACATTATATAACACATTTCAAGTAAACCAATGATTTCATTCTATAACCCACTGCATTTAAACTCCCTCGAGCTGTTGTTTATGTTTTAGACAAACAACTTTTGTGATTCGTAATATTTGTATGCTGGAACAGGAACGTGGACTCCACCTCAGTCTACACACTTTCGCAACCCAACATCTGGCCTGGCCAGAGCTCCTCTGTGTTCATGTATCACTTGTTTTATTTGGACAGCTTCCTGCTGCTCCAAACCATCTCCATAATGTTTCTGGTATTTGGATAACGTCCAGCTTGAAAGCCATTCTGTATCAAGCCAAAATGATTTTACCCACAACGTAAACACTGCACTATATATACATATATACATATAAATATATATATATATGCCCACAACACTGCCAAATAAGTGTTACAGAGTTTTTAATGTTTTCCTGAAGCCACATTGACACAGCACCTTGGCTTTAAACTTTTAATATTTTGCACAGAGGAAGTAAAATTGGATTCCTCCCACTCGCAGCTGCTGCACTATCACATTTGATTTCACTGTGTCATTACTCATGTGGTGTTGCTTGTTGCACTTAGTGTTTCTGAAAGTAGTTTGATGACAGTTGGGACGGTGAAGCGAAAATTACACCAATGAGGTGAGATGTGTCACCTAGAATAGCAGGTACACTCTTGTGAGCTTGTGTTGGTGAATGTAAGGTTTCAGTAACACTTTCTCTTACAGTTCCCTTAATTTTATACTAATATTTGGAAAAAATTCTGTGTAATTTGCAAGTATTTAACTCTTGAATATTAGGACATCTTACAGAAAGGTTAATGTAGTTTGGTACAAATTATGAGATTTGTCAGAAAAAAAGTGTTCAGTTGGTTTAGTTGTTAAGTGCCCACTCATTATATTTGGGTTCATTTATAGTTGTTCATTTGCAAAAAATTCTGTTTAGTGTGTAGTTTTCTGTGTCAGACGATATATTAACATAGCCTATTAGGCTTTTTCAGTCATTTCCTAAAGTAGCTGCTGTGTAACTGTTTAATTCTAGGATATTTCTTTGACAGGGTTATCTAGTTTGGTAGTATATGGGAGATGTGCTCATTATAGTCTGTATATCTGTATTTTGACACAAAATTACTCCCTGAAAAGTATTTTCTGTCAATTAAAGAAATGTTTTTGCAAATTAACAACTATGTATGAACCCAAATATAATGTTTCAGCATAACATTTTTTCCCATTTTTTCTTATTTGCATCACTCTCTATGTAAAATGTCTAAAAATTAACTGTTAAATACCTGCAATTAGTATAAAATAAAAGGGCCTGTAAAATAAAGCATTACCAAGGTTTCACACAGTGGCAGGGATAAGTACAGACTGTTAAGTACAGTATCTAAGATTATACATTGCTCGAGTAAATTAATGGAATTTCATTGGAATGTGCTTGTATTGGGCGGAAAAATGAGAAGCCACGCTCCAACGTTTGAACTCACCATTTGGTCGAGCGGCATTCCAGCGAACAGCTTCACAAATATAAACACTACTGTCCCGATGAAGGAGGCTGCTGAGCCGGGGCAGGGGGTCCCGGGGATTACAAAGCTAATCTGAGGACAGACAGGGGACACCTGTGCCCCCACAGAACACTGAGGATTATAGTTGCACGCTGTGCTAATGAGGGGAGGACAGCTCGGTTTGGATAGCACATGCTTCAGAGCCACCCTACTCCTTTCACCCCGATGTTGTTGCTCACAGCCTCTATGTTTGACTAGATTTTGAGCTGTATAGTTTGAAGCTGCAGGGCTCCTCCACCTCCCTGCGGGGAAATCGAAAAGAGAAAGAACCGGAATGTAACATTTACATGCAGTGTGTCACGTACTGTAGTGGCACACCTGGAGAGGTGTTTTACACCTCTGAGACTAGCCTGCAGCGCTGACCTCATTATAACTGTAAATGCCTTAAAAACATTTAACACCCCTGTGACTGATGAAGCAAGAATTGTGGGGGAACAGCACAGCATCCACTCATTTCCAAAGTATTGAGCAATTTTTCAAATATCTGTTATGACTAGTTGTCAATACATGATGTAGCCAGAGGTTTTCTTGTTGTGGCATGTAGCATGAGTTAGAGGTTGGAACATTGCTTTGAATGATGCAAACTGGGTATTCACAACAGGACGTTATGTGATCTGTTAAGGCCATTAGTTTGATTTAACGATATGATGTAACAGTCTTGATGATTTGGATCATGTAATGCTGGATCTGCTGGCTCAGTCAGACAGATTGGACTTCTTTAGGGTCGTGGTGCATTAGCAGGGAACAAGGTAGAGATGGAAGAAAGAGGAGAGCGTGGGTGTGTCTCGAACTAATTTCAACTCAAGTCTCTGAGGACAAATCAATCCCTGCTCTGAAATATATCTGAGAGGAGGCTGAGAGGCGATGCCGCTGACTTTCGTCAGTTTCTGTATCTTGTTGTGTATAACGAGTACATCAGACGAGGTTAACACAGTGAACTTGAGGCAATAAGGGTTGATTTTTAAATCACTAAATTGCATTCAAGAAAGTTTGTTTTTCTTAGCGTGGTAGCATAGTTTTGAGTTTCTTGTTGGAACAGTTAGGCTGCAATGGTGAGCGAATTCACTTTCATCTCCAAGTTTTGACTTTGATTTATATGTTTTTGACCATAAATCACACATCTGCAACTCTATTCCCCCTAAAAACCGCTGTATTTTCTATTCAGCCCTTTGTTGAGTGCACTCAAGTTAAAATTGCCAAAGCACTTACTGTAAAGAGTCAAGTGATAATGTGAAACTCAGGATGTGGAAGTTAAGTGATGTCTAACTACTGTATTGTAATTTTTTTCCAGCACACTCCGGTTTCCACACTGCAAATCTCCTGATGCGGTGCTTGGTAAACACTATATACTGAGCATGTGCAATATAGTTTTTTAATCATGTATAAGAACAGAAACAACACTGCACAAAGGCAATGAAGCAATGAACACATTAAATGTAATTGTGTTTCAATCACAGTAAACTCCAGAGAGGGCTGACATTATAAAAAAATATTCAATCTGCAAGATAAGATAGGAGAAATAACCTACCTGATCATCCAGAAAAGTACAGACTGAACAGGATGGACAGCAAAAGTGTTGTGATTTCAGTTTTTCTGTGTGGATTGGTTTGAAGTCTTTTTTTTTTTTGTCAATGGCCAATGGACAGTTTGCACACTCATGTAGAATCCATTTTCTACCCCATATCTTCTCAGTTTTGTCAACATAGTCTACATCTTTTCACAGCGATACTGAAGTGAAGCAGGCTGCAGGCCTGTCATGTGGGCTGTGTTTGCTTTTCTAGCCAGCTGTGCTGTGAGGGCCGTGCCTCCGCAGACCTCCTGGAAGGTAGCGGGTGGTTGGTGGGCTTTGAGCCAGCTGTCTATTTTTACTCCTTTTTTTATGACTCAAGCTGCTTAATGAAAGGATACATGGACACTAATAAGTTCTGTCTGTATCTGTTATCCTTGAGGCCTGATGTGAGTTAGACATTAACATAAAGTGATATTGGTAGCAACTGTTACATAACTGTATATAAAACCCTTTTTCACCGGTCGAGTATGGCATACTTTAGCCGAGGTCACAGGCGTTATAACTACTCTGATCTGCTTAGCCCTCAAGCCAGCTGTGTCATTTCAATAAACCACTTTCCTCAACATCAACAGTAATGATACCCTGCTCTGATGGACAGGAGGTGTCAGTGAATGAACCGCCAACCCTGTGATTAGGGAGCAAACCTGAGCAACAGCTGCCCATATTTTTTTAGCACTTTTTGGGGCAGACTATTGCTTTTAAATATTGCAAGAACAGAGACGTCAAAGTAGAAGCAGCCACAGTAAACCGATTAGATGAAGACATGCAAGAGACAGGTGCTCGCTGCCAAACTTTCAACATGTCATCAAGGTTTGCCACGTCTTTTAATTAGCTTTCCTGTCATGGAAACACATATGCAACCATTTGTGCTGGTTGTGATCATGGGTACTCACTGCGTTGCTGGGCATCGCAATCCTGACTATATGGAAAAACGTTGCAGAGTTTGCATAGAGGTGGTTTTTGGGATCCTGTGTTGTATTAATGTGTCGGCTCGCTCATTCAGAACTGGTCTCTGAACATGAATTAAGTCTCATGTCTTGTTAGTGATCTCCAGTTCATTGTTGCTACACATGAACCCAAAGAGAAGACACAGGGCTGAGTGGCAGTTTGTGTTTAAAGATTTACTGCTATTGAGGTTTTAAGGTTGACAGCCTTTAAGTGGTCTGTAACCCACTATACAAACAAATATTTCATGTCGCCCCAGAGTGGTGCTTTTTGTCTGACTTTACAACACGCCAGTTGTAGCATAGTTCATGAAATGCTGAGTAAAGAATTCCTTTTTTTTTTTTCTTTTTCTTTTCTCTTACTCACACACTCACGCACACAGACACACACTTGCTGGGAAATATGCAGCAATAACTAATATGGCTTTTTTAATCCAAAAAGGTTAAGGTTTATTATCCATGTGTTTTAGCTAGGTCTTTGTAATTAATTCATGTTGTGCTCCTTTGTGCACCTGAGGCACCACATGGTTTGTTACACAGAACCATCTGAGAAGTCGTCCATGGAAACAGTTTGGAAAAAGGCAGGCACCTTCAAAAAAAATACTTGGCAGGTTTTTGGATGAACCATCTGTCTATCACGGCTAACTTTTCGCCACTGTTGGTTCGGCCACAAGCACATAACTTGAAGCCTGACAAGATAGATTCTTGCGTGATCTCACGAATCCAGCTGCCTCGCAAGGTAACCTTCACTCAGCAAAGCCAAAAAGTGTAGCCCAGAGTGGGTTTTGTAATGAAAAGTTAGAGTCTAGCCAGTGATAGAGCTGGATAATAAACTAAATCTAGTGAATTACATATTTTAGAATATAATAATATAATACAAAAATCTTTTTTGTTCATTCCACAGTTAATAAGTTGTCTAAATCAGAAGTTCTAACAATCAACCCAAAGTCAAGACTAGCAGTACACATTCTTTAATGGACCTTACTGTAAATAATCAGGATAAACATATCAGTATTGAGCCAATACAGGAAAGGAAATATAATATGTTAATGTTTAAACAGACAGTTGATGTTAAATTCTTAAACAAGGTTAATGTGTGACATGTTATCGTGAAACAGATTTTAAGTTCTGTCATAAAGTGTTGTCCAGTGTGCTGTCACTTATTAATGACATACTGTAGGAATCATGTTTGGGCTAAAACTCACAGCTTTAGCTTTTTCAAAATGCTTTGAAAGGAATTCACTGACTTGCAGTACAGATGTGTGACAGCTGCTGTGCAGATGAAATGTCAGTTTGGCAGTGTGAAGTTGGCGAGAGACGTCGAGGCGTTGAAACCCCACATTTTCACAGAAAGGAGTCGGTCATCCAGGGCAAAAAAAATTCCACGATTTCCCCCCCCTGTTATCTTCATTTTGTAGCTACATGGAGGGAGTTTCCTCTTGCTTGTTCATTGTTTCTTGCAATGTTTGCACCCTGAGACAGTTATGTTCTTGGTGTTTGCTGCTTGTACAACTTAATTATATCCCTTTGCATGATACTTCTGCCCTGTATTATCGAAGCTTCCTAACGTATATTCTTCCCCTCGAAACACTGAAGTCACTTTTGCTATTAAGGGTATAACACCTCCACACAGCTGACGTGAAGATGGAAAGCAGCTGCTGTGGGTGGTGTAGTTATCATGTGATGTGTAGCTTCTCTTTATAGTAGGTTGTACAAAATTGGGCTGTATGTAATTACATCTGTCACTAGATCATTTCAGGCTGTAACTTATGTTTTCCTGTAACATATATATATATATATATAAATATGTGAGTGTATATATTATATGGTATTTTTGGCTCTGGACCAATGCCATTACTGAGAAATGTATCAATACATTTATTTTTGTAGAGATGTGATATTTTTGCTTGTGCCTGTCGAATTGCAGTAGCACTTTAATTACTGTAGGATTTACTACTAGGTGAATGTGTATTTGTCAGGGTGGTCTGGCATCAGGTGACCGTGGAAAGCTGCCCCACCCTCGTCAACAGCACCCCATTAATAACACAAATGCACACATACACACACATGCACAAACAGTGCAGCCGTAGACGTAGGGTAACCTGACCTCGGTGAGCTGAGTGCCTGTCACAGCTCATTAGCATTGGGGTGAAATGAAGGCTGGTAGAAGTGGTTCTTTGCTTTAGTTGGAGCTTGACCAGACAGGAAGCCCACAGCTCAGTGCACCCACAGCAACTCAGCAAGCACATCCAGACAGCGCGCAGGAGCACAACACCTACATCGAGCTCCGACATCATCACCACAAACCCATTTGTTTCCAGGCCAATACTTCTCCAATATCTAAACATAACAACTTAATGATTTACCTTTAATTCGAGCTCGCAATCCACAAAATGTAGAAGGCTTTGCCTGTTTGCACTTCTGTATATAATACAGAGACTGTTAGTGGTTTTCTGTCATTTAATGTGACCGTCTACTCAGGTGTCAAATTGTGTTTTAATGTGTTTAGGGAAGGAAAACTGGCACTAGTTGTCTGGTTACCCCTTCTGACTCCCAGTTCTCTGCAGTCAGCCGACTGGCAGCATCTGCTGAATACTAATGCAATTTCCTGGCCGCTTTTGTAGGGGCGACTGAGAGTGCATGGCAGGCCACAACCTGTGTTTGTACCAAATAAAACAGTTGTGCTTTAAATTGATTTAGATGCATCTAAAGACATCATTGAGAGTAAACTGTTGTCTTATATATTTTGCAGGTATGATACATTGGTACTCCTGTGCAGGAAATCATTTGATTTTGGGGTAATTGTGTTTAGCAAAGCAAATAGACAGAACCAAGGCAGAGAAGTTTTTTACTTGACCACTTAATGGAATAATCACCGAGCACAAAAGTCTACAAACTAGTAAATCTTCTATCCTCAGTCTTTGTTAGATCTGTTGTTATCAGGATTAACCTCATTTGTACAAATCTGCTGTTATTTACCTTTACATTAGTCTTCCTCTCGGTAGCTGTTAGTAACATTTGTACCAGCTCCTTCCCTGCGCCTTCACAGCAGCTCTCTTTTCTTTAACAAATGTGCTCTTTCAAAATTAAAATGGATGATTGTGTAGATCAATAGCTGAGCCTGATTGTACAATATTGAAAAATAAAGTATTTTTAAAAGCAAGTTGGGGATCGGACTACTCGGTCAGTGTCTGACTCTATCCTGGTATTAATCTGTCATGGAAATGGGCCTGATCCCAAATATTCCTCATCCATCTTTCCCTCGCTCCCCCTGTGAGCGCTGCTGGAAAATCCAGCAGAGGAAAAGTGGAGGCAGAGTGCTGAGCACACACTGATAGATGATCTTGCTCATCAAATCAGGGAGGGGAAAAAGAACCCCTAGCTGAGCAGTAGCAGCACAATGGACACATTTTTCCTTTTTAGCAGTGGAAAACATTCTCACAAAGCCAATTGTAATGTCTTTTTATAAGCGAAAGATGTCTACAGTCAGGAGAGCCACTGCTAAAGGATTGTGCCAACAAGCATAGAAAAACTGCCAAGATGAAGGTTTTGATGTTTGTAGCATTGATTTCACAAAGGCTGATGTTACAGCAGCACACGCCTGCATTGTTTTCCTATTTTTTTAACACAATGTTTTCTGTCTCTGGAATTTTTTTGAGTTTGCCCTGACTGGCTGACATCTCCAGCTGGGCGAAAAATTTTATTTAATTTGTTATGCTGACATATTTGCATGTTATGCACTCCACATACTGTAGGTGGTACGATTAAGTGCTGGTTAATTGTTTCAAGCTTGTCTCATTTACACGAGGGCGGGGTGAGTCACGCTCGTGTTAGAAATTGCCAAACTTTAGATGACTGCAGAGGTGTTGGTACATGAAGCAGATGTTGATGGAGGGAAGTGGTTAAAGCAGGATAAAGAGAGTTGTGTAACAGTTTTTGGACGATTGGGGCTTATTTTCAGACATAGAGTGGATAACCAGCACATGGGTCAGATTAAATTAATCCAGAACCATACACACTCAGGAAATCATTGAGAACATCATAAAAGAGGAATATCTTATTTACTCTGCAATCTGGACAATAATGAAAGGAAGAAAAATGCCCGTGTTTGAAGGTATAATGCTGACAAATTTTCATAACATCCTCTTGTTCTCAGTATTACAGGGTCACGCTGGGTCGTCAGATTCTCAAATTCAAAGCATTGACTCCAACGACAGAGCTTAGATGTTTCTCCTTTCTCCAACAATATATTGCAACCCATTTTTTATCAACTCCCACAGCAACTTTTGAAAAGGTGCCTCTGAGCAAGGCACTTAATAGGCACTACACTTGGCAGCTTGCAGTCAGTGTCTGTTAGCGCTGAGTAGTCTGAAAATGAATGATTGACAGTCTAATTTCCTTTATCATTTAATAACACATTGCATATGTCCTCTGCTCACTGCTCATTGGTAGTTTCACAGTTTTCAATCAGCTGGTTTGGGACATCTCTTACATACATTACTGTACAACACATAATGTCACCTTTTCAGTTTCATCTGGGGACCAGTTGCAACAAATGTCTTTGCCTTTGCTTCCTCCCCGTCTCAACTTTCAACTGTCAAAAAAATGAGAAATAAAAACAGTGGTCACTCTTGGTTCTTTATCACTATATGTGAACGTTTATGTTTGTCTGTTTATTGGTTAACAACATAACTTGAAAACCTATGGGCATTTAGGAAAGAAATGATATTTGTACACTCCTAAGTGCTCCCAAGAGGAAGAAACACATCAGGATCCAATTACGTTAGCTGATATATTAGCCAAAGCACCACACTTTGGCTAGTATTAGTCATCTTCTAAGTGCAATGTTGAATGTGAAGGTAACGTCCAAGTGGAGAGATTATTAAGCCTGAGTGCAGGTCTGCTATCTTTTTCTTTGGGTCTTATGTTTAGCTCCAAGTGGTATTACAAAGGTATTTAAAAAATTTAACTATAGCTTTTTAAATTCTGCCAAAGCAGGATGTTAATGAAAAAGATGAAGAAACATGCATCTTTCCGATGATGGACAATTCCCTTAAATTCCCTTTCCTCCTGTGTATGAGCTTTGTTGTTGTTGTTGTTATCTGGGTTGTCAGTTTTTACTGACAAAAAAACAACTCGTGACTGATGATATTTCATTACCCACATCCAATTAACTCTGACCTTTTTTCTCTCTTTCAGAACTCGATGAATCTTCCTCCAGACAAAGCTCGACTGTTACGGCAGTACGACAACGAGAAGAAGTGGGAGCTCATCTGCGATCAGGTGGGCATCAGTCACTCATCTGTGGGACGTGATCTGCCGTAGCTGCTGTACAAGTCACACAAGTCACTGCATAATTACCAGACTGACCCCTCCAAAAAAATAAATTAAGCTTAGAAGCATAGTTATCAATCAGCCTCTCATACAATTTAATAAAGTCAACAAAAGTGACATAATATATGCTTTTTCTAACCTAGAGAAGGTCTGTCTTACTGCGTGTCATGACCACAGCACCATTGCTCTGTTGCCCTGCCTTTATCCTGTAAGCCTTTCTCTGTTTTTACACACTGCCCTGACTTTCTTGGTCAAGTGGGTTAAGTAGTGCAGCAGGGAGCACGTCAGTTAGCCAGTTAAAGACTCAGCCTGTTATTGGCGTCAGCACTGCATGTAGGAAATAACAGAGGGTGCACGTTGTGCAGTGAGCTGTGGTCTGAGTGCTCCACTCAGCCCGCAACCTCCGTGCCAGAGAGTTTTCTGCATCCTTGAGCAGAGAAGAAAACGGAGAAGAGATCAAGACCACCACCCACTCAAACGGTATTGATAGCCACTGACCCTGAAGGGAACAGTGCCAGAGAGAGCCCACGGGGCTGCTGACCAGCAGTCAGAGATCCTCTTTCAGTCTGGAGTGGACTCCATGTTCCTCTGTCAGACGTGAAGTGAAAATAGTTGGTTTCCCTTTTCAATGTCGGTGAAGCAGTTTCCAGAAACATTGCCCCATGATATGGATGACAAACATCTTGGCTTCTTGACATTTGAACTGAATATCTTAAGTATACTCACATAAATCTGTGTTATTCACCTCTAAAGTGTCTGGTATCCACTGTGGGTGTGGAATTGCGTAACTATACAGCATCATAACTTCTGATGGTTGATAATGTGCCAAAAAGTTCATGTTTAAGATGGAAGACTATCCATTTTTCAAAGAACATCGCTAAATTAGCCCCAGCCCCTTGATGTCTTCATTCCTGTCTTGTTTTCCCAACACGCTTATACCCATGACAGCACAGGCGGCTCTGAGAGTTAAGTATTTTCTGTGTCATAGCTACAGTGAATCGCTTAACGTAACCATGGCAACAGTGATGGAGAGAGGCAGAGAAATGGAGATGACAGGTACATCGCTTTGAAAAACAGGCCGTGCAAACGCAGCCAGAGGCTGAAATATTAAAGGTTTTAAAGCAATTATGAGGATTTATGAAATATGGACGATGCTTATGATGTGAGCGCAGGGTTAAAACGTCCACATATAGAGAAAGGAAAAATTAAGACTTCTCAGGGTTCTTTCCTGTCCTAACTTTTTTCTAACCAAGAAAGTTTTCTTGGTTAGAAAAAAGTATTACATATACATACACAAATATTACATTTCATACAAATATTGTTCTTACACAGATGAATCAGGTTGTCAAAAGCATCCAAATGTCTGTTGTCAGCTGCCGTCCCCAACTGGGACTGTTTGCCTCCTCCTCTCTTGAGTCTGTGCTTGACTCCTCAGATGCAGAGGGCAACGTGCACCTTATCTCTCAAATTTAATCCAAACCACCTCCCCCAGACAAACTTTGTAACTGCCACAGAGCATGTTGGGACATGTTTTTTATGTGCTCCTAACAACAGATGTGTCTTCTGTATAATATAGTCTCTTGCTTCATGTATTGACATGCATCACTCCCATTTGTTTACATGCAACAGGATATATACAGCCCTTGTCAACTCATTTATTATTTTGATTTTTTATCTTAATTGTTTAGCATCGACTCACTCCAACGGGGTCAAGCTGCCTGTCTGCCTGTCGCTGTCAGCTGTGTCCATGAGAGTCAGCTCTGTTTCCTGACACTACTGTCGTCTTTCCTGTTTTTGCGAGGCAGTCACTCTCTGGCAGTGATAAATATGATGCTGTTGATAACACAGCGCAGCCCAGAACATTTGATCTGAACTGGTTCGTAGGATGTCCTGACCGAACCCGGCGGAAATCAAAAGTGTTTGCAGTTGTTCTGAACAGCTATACTCAAAGGCGGAGTGAATCATAGAGAGGGAGGGGGGGGGTTATATTGTTTAAATGTGGGAATAAAAGTGACTGAAATGTTCATGTCAGGAATGTAAAAAGAGAGCTAAAAAGACAACTTTCTCACCTCTGCACAGCTCGCCAATCGCTGTGGGATGTTGATGGATCGTCTGGTTCCGAAATTTAAAGAAAAAGTCCTAATCTGATGTGGGAAAGGTGTTGGGGAGGGGGTTTCTGAAGCTATTCGACCATCCGATAAGCATATACTGTATATATACCGGCCCCTTCACTAGGGTTGAAGTAATGAAAGTACTCAAGCGAATGGTGCACAGGTGCTACAGAGATCCAGAGCTCAGTTCCCACTAATGAAACTTCCAATTTGTGTGATCCTGTTTGTATTCATACTGTAAGTGGGAGGCAGGTGAGGGATCTTGTCCTTGTCACTGCGCTATCAACTCCTACTGCACATAGGGAGATTGGATCTGGGCAGATTAGTGAACCTCTTTTTGGTGAAGCCGTCAGTATGTGTTGACTTCGGCGCCACTCAGAAAACCATGGAGTTACTTCCAGGATTCACAGTTCTCATTGAGCTGATTCATGCATGTGTGACTTTCCCACAACACTTACCAGCTTTAAGAGCACATATTTCCCATGAGGGAAAAAAATCAAATAACACAGAGAGACAGATTCTTAAAGATGTGCACTTGAGGTTCTTTCATAGTCTGATTTGCACTGAAAATCATAGATGGACTATATAAAACAAAGCGCCAAAGTTGGACTCTCTTGAAGGCCAGTCAGTCATCCAAGCTAATTCCCTAAGTAAGAATATTTATTGACTGTCTTTGCCCACATTGTGTGAAGAGTACATTTCCTCAATGGCACGCTCTTCTGTGTCATTCTCTGCAGTGTGGTACATCGCTAAACAGAACAGAACATTCATGCTGCTGTGGTGTGGCGCTCGGCCTGATCCGAAATACCGTTTTCCCACTCTACACACTGATCCAAATCCAGCACTGATCTCCTGTATTTATATTTACAGCACAATGGTGAGGGATTGCTGGGGCTCAGGTCAGGTTGTCCGTCAGGTTGTCCATTTTATTGCATTTTATCTCCGGCTCATCCTGTCCACCTGTCGAAGTGTCCTTTTAGCAAGACGGTGATGAGTGCTGTCGGTGCGTGAGAATATGTGGATGAGAGGCAGATTGTAAAGCGCTTTGGATAAAAAGCGCTATAAAAATGCAGTCTATTTGACTGTTGAGATGTTAGCTCAGGGCAGCCAGTTGCTTCCTGGTTGAACTCAGGACATGTACTACACATACAGCCACACACATTTGGGCACAATCCCCGAGGCAGTTTATGCTTTATACGATATTAAAATGAATGACGATCACTACCACCAGCGAGATCATTTACGTATCCACTAACAGATTTGCAGTTACAGTACAGTTGTCCACACAAAAGCCATTTGAAGAGCAAAACTGTAATTTATCCTGGCATGGACCGAGAAGTAAATCTCAGGCTGAGAAGCAGAGTTATGCCCATCTCCACATCTCCAGGAAGATATCCAAGAAAAACTGGTTCAACTCATAATTTCAACGGCAGTATAATTTAATTTTCCGTGTGTGTGCAGCGGACTGGTTCATTACACCCAATGTCCGTACATTCATACAAAGCACATGTGACCTCATACAAAGGCTTGTTGTGTCCACTAAAGCAGGCTGGAAATGTGCTTGTGGACTTGTAGGGGTGTGATTCTTCTTTTTATGTTATTGAATGAACAAAATCATAATAAAATCTCAGAACTGCCTAAAATTAAAGCTAAATCCATAATACTCCTGTTTAACCTTTTACTGTTACCCATAACTGCTGTCTTTGTTACTGTAAAAGTTTCAAATGTTTAACAACCTGTTCTCTGCTCTGTATTCTCATTCTCCTCCTCCTTCTTTCATCTCAATCTTGCCTCACCGTTTTTGCTTTTTTTTTTTTTGACAGGAGCGATTCCAAGTGAAAAACCCCCCTCACACGTACCTCCAAAAGCTGAGGAGTTATCTAGATCCTGCAGTCACAAGAAAGGTGAGAGCCCTCGCTAACATTTGCTATCCTGTTCCTCTGGCCGGGCTGTTCCACTGCTGCAGTTTTTCCCTTCCCCTCTGACCTTCTATCTCTTGTCCAGGATATCCCTACAGCTGAAGAAAGATTGCATACAGGGCTTCTGGAGGAGACAGCTTGGGAACTTTAGTTACAAAACAGGGGAACAGTGGAGCTTACTGAGAAAAGAGACAGTTGTTTATCTGAAACGCCCAGGTTTGAGAAACCTCTGCCCAGCTGTATCATTAGGCAAGACACTGAATTCTTACCAACTCTTAATAGTGGTGTTGTTCTGCGGCTCTGATGTCTCTGTCACAAAAAAAAAAGCATAAATAGAGTCAGTTGAAGGCAGAGGAGAGAGCACTGCAGACAGTTAGAGAGAGAGACAGAGATCCAGTTCACTAATTGCTGCAGTGACATTGCCTTGCAGCATGGCAAGAGCATATAGAAGATATCAGAGCTTTCTTAGCTACACGATAAAAATTATCTTATGTCATCTAAGCAGCCAATTCTGGCTGTGTCCCTGGCTGCTTGGAAGAGAGCAGAGGGGAGTAAGAAAAGGAGATCCAAGTAAAGTATCAGCCAGCTCTCTAGGCTTTGCCCAAAATTAAGTCTTTTTTTTTTTTTCTTTTTGCTCTGGTGAGAGAGCAGGAGAGGGGAGTGCAGGGGGACCGGGCTCTGTGATAAACAAATTAACCAATAGACTCTGCCAGAATAACAACAAATCCTTGAATAATTCAATTTGCACTGACGGGAGTTAAAATTTTACATCACAATAAGCCAGCTAGAGCACAGCAGGGATAGATGACTGTAGCAGAGAGTACAACATGGGCACACTTGGAGTTACATATAGACACACAAACTGCTACAAGTCACCACACACACACACACATACAAGTTGCTGAATTACATTTCTCTTCTTGCTTGATTTAATAAAATGTGAAAAAAAAGTGTTTAGTCTTGTGTGTGATATGATTCAAACCTGCATTATTGATGTCTAGGACACTGCCTTGTGATCCCTAATGTAATGCCTCATACATTACACACATGCAGGAGATCTGATAAAAACAGGAAGCGAGAAGAGAGTGACGTGTCAGAGTGAAAGCAGACATAACAACATAAAGGTTTCAGTTTATGTCACAGCAGAGATTGTCCCAAGGTTAGAAATGCAGGCTTGTTGACAGCTGGTTTGAATCTCTAGACTGGCTGAAGGATGAATTGTTCCTCCTCCCTCGATCCACACTTACTGCTTAAGTGCCTCTGAGCAGGGCACTTAACACCCAACCACCCCATATTATAGATATGAGGTAGCTGGCTGCCATTTAGTTTTAGAATTGATTTTAAGATCTACTCATTATGTTTTAAATCACTTTAGGGCCCCAGATTACATCTCTGACTTACTCTCCCCTTATCAACCTCCTGGCTGTGCCTAATGCGATGCTGAGGACTGAAGCAGACAAAGCTTTTTCTGTCAGACCAATACTATTATATAGTATATATATATATATATATATTATAGTAAGGCTTTCTAATGATTGTTATTTATTGATTTATTTATGTTTGTTTTTAATGATATATATAGGCAGGAATGTGTCTATATTTGGCATTTTATTTGCATTTATTCTGTCCTTTGTTTCTTTTATGCCTACCCCATAAACCACTTTGTTATTGCTGGTTTTGATACGTGCTATATAAATAAACTTTTGTTTCAGCTCGACATTTTGTAAATTATGCTTATTTGCTTTTTTGCAGAGAATAAGCTGAGAAGATTGATACCACTCTCATGTCCTTCTGTCAAATATGAAGCTAAAGTCAGAAGCCTGTTAGCTTAGCATAAAGACTGGAAACGGAAAAGAAAACAGCTAGTCTGGTGTGTTCAAAGGTAACAAAATCGGACTACCAGCACCTCTAAAGCTCATTAAGTAAAACATTACATCAGCACAAAAGCTGGAGTGTAAAAACAACAAGTTGTGGGCACTTTAAAGGCGCTTGTAGGTGGATTTTGAGAGCTAGGCTAGCTGTTTCCTACTGTTTCCAGTCTTTATGCTATGCTAAGCTAATGTCTCCTGGCTGTAGCTTCATATTTAACAGACAGACATGAGAGTGGTGTCAATCTTCTCATCTAACTCTCGCAATAAAGCATATGTGGGAGTGTTCCTTTTAGAAGATGTTGACGAAGTTTAAAGCTTGGGTGTAAACACTCAACACGCTCCTGGCTGACGGACTTTAACCAGACGTCACTTTGTTAGTTCGCTCTTCTGCCAGACCTGATATAAGACAAATCTCTCCTTTTTAGATTAAACTCATCTGTGGCTACATCACTAATTGGTTGTTGGATCTATATTAAACCATTCTAGACAAAGCAACCTTTGTGAGACTCAGCCAAGCCTCCCATTGTTTATTTATCATCTTGTTTTTAATGTTTAGTCTCATGGGCTGAAACATGTGGGATTTTGGAAAATCAGCCCTCATTGAGTCGCCGCCTCTGCGTACTCCTTGCCTTGATCAAAAGCTGGACGCAGACAGGGACACAGCAGCTGAATGAGGGAACAAAGTGAGAGGAGAAGGAAGGGGAAAGACTGAATGATTAGAGAGAGGTAGATGAGCGAAAGGTTGAAGGAGAGAAACAGACAAAAAAAGAAGCACAAGAGAAACATAGAGGAAAAGAAAGAGTTATGGGCTTCTTTCTACATTCCTGCTCCATCCCCCTTTTCTTCAAACTCAAACAATTGCCACTTTGTGCCGCTGTGAGAGAACTGGAGGTCATTGCCTCGGCTTTCCATAGGCAGGCTCCGGTGCATTCCTCTGGGCAGCTCCCAGCCAATAGGCAGCCAAGGAGGAAGAGCTCCAATCCAGCAAGTCCCCAAGAATGTATCAGCCATTGATTTGTTTCCAGGATGACCCCTCCTGAGCTCACACTCCCCAAAATCTCTCCCCCCACCCCCCCACCACCCCCCTCTGCACACTCTTTAGTCCTGTCTCTCTCTCTGCTCTTTACTTTTATTCCTCTTTCACTGCTCCCTCAATGTCTCCTCCTCTTTTACTCCTTTTCCCTCACACCATCTTCACCCTCTCTCCCTGCTGTCTGTTCCTCTCTCTCTCTCTCTCTCTGTCTCTCTGTCTCTCTGTCTCTCTCTCTCTCTGTGTTGCAGCTGGTAGTACTTAGTGTGGAGTGTAGGGCGTTTGGTGGGAGAAGCAGAGGGAGGAGGAGGGGGTGGGGGTGCCTCTGGGAGCCTGCGCAGTACCCCTAAAAATGCTCTGCTTTCCACACAAACACACAAAGGGCTCCTCCCTAATAAAAACACTCTGTTTCTCATCTTCTCATGTGCCAAACACACACCGCCCAAGCCCAAAGACACAGACTGTAGAGAGAGAGAGAGAAAGAGAGAGAGAGAGAGAGACCCGAGCTATGGGAACAGCTTTCTTCTCTGTGGATGTTAATAATAGGTTAACACAGGGCTGAGCTCTGTTTCCTCCCCGATACAAACACATCATGGAAAGTGACCAGGCCCTCCAACCCTGGGTGGATCTTCTCTCCTCTTCTTCTTCTCTCCTCTTCTTCTCTTCTCTTCTTTTTTCTTCTCTTCTCAAAAAAAAAGTACAGAAAAAACACCCTACCGAAAGTTGGTTATTGTAGAAAGGTTGGGAGTTCATGATAAGGGCTGTGACAAACGAATATCTTTTAATGTAGATTAATCTGATAATTATTTTTCTGACTCATAGATGAATTTCTTGGGTCTACTAAAATGTCAGAAAAATGTTCCTCCCAGGGTCCCAGAGTCCAAAATAATATTCAGATGTGTTGTTTTTGTTTTATCCGTCCAACAGTCTAAAACCAAGAGATATTTAATTCACAATTATATAAAACGAGAAGCAAATCCTCACATTAGAGAAGCTAGAAGAAGAAAGAGTTTTTGGCATTTCTGCTTGGAAAAAATGACGATTCATTTTTTTTCTCAAACTAATCAATTAATTGACTAATTGTTTCAGCTGTATACATGATTATGTCTGAATTTATTTAACTGGCCTGGGACTGTTTTATATGAAGAAAGGAAAACATTTTTAAATGTAAAAATAACTTTATATCCTTGAAGTTACAATTATTAAGGAGATGATTTTAGCAAAGGATAAACGTGAGATGGTGTTTTCTTCCTTTTGACATTCAGTGATATTTTAACTGTACAAAGATATTTGTATTTTTACATCTCTTTTCAATTTCTCCTCCTCTCTCTCTCATCAGGGATTTTCTCTTCTTGTCACACTGAGGCTGTTTGATCACTACTGAACCTTTGCTTTGCTTGTTTTGTTCCTGCAGTTGTGTAACAGCTTGAAGGGCCTTTCTTTTTTTTTTTTTTAGTTTTTTGCTATTTCACATCACCTCCTGTCAGATGATGAAAGCAAAGAGGAGCCCGTTCTGTTGTTCTCTGTTTCATTCACTGGCAGCTCATACCTTCATTCACGTCGCTCTTATAGCTGTAGTCCCAGTGACAGGGCCAAGAATGTGTGTGTGTGTGTGTGTGTGTGTGTGTGTGTCTGACTGCTGGGTGTCCTGGTAGGGCCTGAGAGGTAACCAATTAGGTTACTTGATTTTATCTAGCTGTTACCGGGAGGGATTACTGCTATATAAAGAACCAACATTAGCAAACAAGATAACAGGGACTATTCCACATTCAGTTTCCAGTGAGTCAGCTCGCCGTCTCTTTTAGTCTGTTGAACACTTACTGGCAAGTAAAAGGCCCACAAAAAATCTGACATGAGAACAACCCGATCCCAGCTTTGATTTTTTTTTTTTTTTTTTTTTTTTTTGGGTGGAGGTTAATCAGTGCACAGCCTGCCTGCTTTCACATTAAACATCACTGTGGTTGTACGTCTATGTCTGTTTGTCTGACCTTTCAGTCAGAAAAACTTGTCTTTCTTCAGCATAATTGAGCCAGCCACAACATCCCTGTGCTACCACATGATGATATACAGATCTATTAAATCCCTCCCTTCTTTCCTCAGAAATTCAGACGGAGAGTTCAGGAGTCCACCCAAGTCCTGAGAGAACTGGAAATTTCGTTACGGACCAATCATATAGGGTGAGTCACTGTGTGAAGCTTGTTTCAGTGTTGAATGTCCCAGGGCTGGTTATATCAAGATTCAGGAAGATAGTCTGGTGTTCCAGACACCCGGAGGCACAGACGCTGACACCACCACCATCCCCCATTCATCTCAGGTGCTCAGGCATAATATTACACAGAAAGCCATGTGGCAATGGAGAAAAGATGAATCGATTGATTGTGCGGGGCGACTGACATATTAACAGCCTCTGGAACGAAAACACATTTTTCTTGTGGTAGTTGAGCTGCATAACCTACTTGCATCAGTGTTTCAGTGTTTAGATGTTACTAGTGGCATCATGATTTCACAGCGGATAAAACCCTGGGGTAATTCCAGGTATTCCAGGATGACGAGCCCTAACCTGCCGGAGCTGATATTAATTCAGCGTTGTACAGTCAGCCTCGAGGAAAGATCAATATCTCAATGAGCGTCACACAACGTCTCCATGCTTTGTCTCGCTCTGGATCGCAGAGCTTGTCTCCGTGATTAGAGGCCCTGATAGTTGAAGACTTTGATGGATAGCTCAGCATCATTAATGAGGCCTAATGCATTCTGGGATCTGTAGGATCCAGGGACCTCATTTATCAAGGCACTTCTGAATGTGTGTGTTAGAGCTGCCTGCATGAAGGAAAGTTTCATCTTAACACACAAGTGGATTGTAGTCAAGTTAATGAATAAAGATACAGCACGAGGACCGAAAAATGAAAAAAAAAAAAGATTTAATTTTATGTAATGGTCAAGTAAAGAAGTACAGTACGCAAAACATTGGGCACAATACTTCAGTGTAATTGATTGATTACCACTTTGCTTTTTAATTGTACTTTAGCAAACCAGAAAATAGATCTTAATTAGATCAATTAAAAGTACGTGAACAGAAACTGTACAGTTTTTTATTAATGCAGTACTGAAGAATCCGGATGAAACAGCGGCATTAATGGCATGATTAAAAATATAAAAACATTCCTGCACATCTTCAGGAATGATAGTTGACAATTAGAACTGCAACGATTAGTCAATCGATAGAAAATGAATCATCAACACTTTTGATAATTGATTAATCGTTTTGAGACATTTGTTAAGAAAAATGTCCAAATTCCCTGAATCCAGCTTCTCAAATGTTAATATATATTATATATAAAGTATATTCTAGTTGCTTTAGTCCTTTATGACAGTAAACTGAACATCTTTGGGTTGTGGACCGTTGGTAGGGACAAGGCAAGACATTTGAGGACATCCCCTTGGGCTTTAGGGATCAGTAATCAACATTTCATAGACCACATGACCAATCAATTGATCAAGAAAATAATCAACAGATTAATTGCTAATGAAAATAATCGTTAGTCGCAGCCATATTGACAATCTATTATTTATGCTTACATGGTTGACAGCAGAGTTGGTTTGTGTGTCTGTAAGCTAAGAATTGGTTTACCAACAATTACTGGGAGTCAAACATGATCAGGAGTAGTTTGAAATGTACTTACATTCTCAAGCCCACAAAGAAATTGATAAATTGGCATCTATGCATATAAATGAGTATGTGTGTGTGGATGGTTTAAGCAGAAAACTGCATACAGATGATAATCATAAATGAAGCCCCAGGAGTTATTGGTAGGAATGAGGATGAGGGCTAGCAGCTGGGGAGGGATGTTGGAGGTGGGCGGTCACAGGGGACATAGAGACCCTGTGAAGGACAGGAAGAAGCAGCCATGAGAGCGTCCGCAGCTCACAGACTGTTGTGACAGCAGTAGTGATGCGGAGGTACACGAGTTACATAACCATCACAAGATCTCAGACACACACACACACACACACACACACACACACACACACACACACTATCTTAACTACATCTCTTAATCCTTCTGTTTTTCTCTTTTCCTTCCTCCCACACACATATAACTTTACTTCAATTCGTCTGTTTCACTCTCACACAAATTCTCCAATCATCACGTGTTTCTGACATCGTCTCTCACACTCCTACGCACTGTTTACACACTGATCAAATTCTGCTCTTTAAACCAAAACATACTACAACCACAGCCAGAGCCGACGTCCGTCTGGCAGAGCAATTGAGGCATTGTGCATTGACCTTATGTTGGTAAACTAGATTACATATATAATCTACTTAATCTAGATTAGACAATGAAGCATTACCATAATGGCAGGGGGGCAGAGATTGAGATAGTAGCGGAAGGAGCGGGTGGGGGGCTGGGGGGATGGAGAGGGAGCAAGATGTCACCCACTCAGACAGTGAATCATTACTGCTTCTTTTCAGAGGTGAAACAGAGAAATTTATCTAACGTGGAGGCTGCGTATAATAGGCAGATTGTCCCTTTATGAGCAGCGCTGATGCTAACCCCGGCTCCCTGCTCCTGACATGTTGCTCAGTGGTCAACAACATGTGGTGAATGGGAGGATTGTTAGTTATTGTCTTGTGGTAATGATTACCATGTGGCCTGACAAGACCACACCTCCAAGCCCTTTTAAAGACGACGGGGCCCCACCAGGCACCGCTTTACTGGACGCTCTTGTTAGTCTTACTCGCTTCCGTGTAGTTGCACTGCGGGGGTGGGGGGGTTTAGCCTTACATCTTCATCAGCGCAGTACCATGCAAAAGCCTGCCTGTGTGTCATTATGTTTATGCCCTGCAAATTTGTCTAAATCACTAAGCAATCAGGCCCGTCGAAGCAGTCGGACCTCAAAGGCAAAGCACCTTTTATAGGGGTGCGATTAAATAAAGATGCTCTGTGATTCGGCTCACAGTGCTTATAAATATGGAGGGGGAACAGCACATGCCGAAGGTAGTGGGAACTTTCGTGTGAAAAAGCTCGGCTTTTCTGTGCAGAATAAAAAATGAAAGCATGCGGAGTGCTGAATGGGTGGCCCACTTCAGTGCCTGTAAGGAAGGTGAGAATGGGCTTTTGATCATTCAATTCAGTGGGCTTGTCTTTATCTAGAGTTAGAAAGTGTGTGTGTGTGTGTGTGTGTGTGTGTGTGTGTGTGGAGGGATAGAAAAGAGAGGCGGATTCAATAATGAGATTCTGTTTATGTGTGTGTGGTTGCTTACATACCATATAGTGCCACATTATATACATACTACACAAATAAACTAAAAAATACCTTAAAGATCCCCTTCAGACATGTTTTAAGACATAACAAATAGCTTGCTATGAATAATAATTTGTATCTAATATGTTTTTAAATATTCTTACAATGACATCTACTCCTTCTCCCTCATTAAAACAAATCTAGAATCTATGGTTATACATGTATTGCTCATTTCAAAAGTTTTACTGTTGGACACAAGATGTGTCCTACTTCATTAAAAAGTACATTTTCAGTGTTTGTGCACTGAAGGTTTGCAGGTTTACAAATCACACTTGTGTAAGTTGCATACTGGACCACGATTGGCTCCAAACTAGTTGTGATGTCACAAATCATGCTTGTTGGTCAAGCTTTAAACTCAGATTAATTGTGAGCACAGAGAAACTTTCCTCTTTCAGTGCATGAATGTGAAAACAGACTTTAAGTGTCAAACTTTGCACATAGATCATTCTGCACAGTGAAGCTCAAACATCCAACTGAAAGTACAAGAAGAAATTGAGTGGAGCGGGACTTTGATTTTTATCGTAACAGCAAGTGGTTACACTTACAACCGATTTGTCTGCTGATAAACCGTAGACATGTTTTGTTGAGTTCAACTTGTTTTCCTTCTTTCCTCAGGTGGGTGAGAGAATTCTTAAATGAAGAGAACAAAGGCCTGGACGTGCTGGTGGAGTATCTTTCTTTTGCACAGTATGCCGTCACGTAAGTCACTACCAGCCCTTTCACTCTACGCCACCATAGTCTATATGCAGAAGTGACAACCAAACACAATGCTGCTATTCTGCACAGTCGCTGATGCGTCTCCACACAGCACCACCGCTACTGCCTGGTTGTCAGAAACACTGAGTCACTCGGGCCCATTGCTGACACATTGTGTATTATACCAACCATAGGCTTCTATTCATAGATTGACGGCGTGATTATTAGTCAGTCACAAGGTCCCCGTTCAAGGCTGGAGCTACGCAGTAAAATTTTTAATTCACCCCCCCAACTTCACCATATGTTATTATGGTCTGTCCACATTATGAATGGTTAGCCATAAAAGTGTGTTTACCACTGCAGCCGCGTAATGAAAGTCATGGAAACAACCAGTCTGAGAACTGAAATAGATCATAACAGGTATACTGTAACTAGCAGCTTTTTCCAAGGTTTCTGCCAAGTACAACAAAACATGAACTTTGTTTCTTACCAATCATGTCTAAACCAAAAATCTGAAATTTTATCGTCAGCGCTGTGGAATTGAGCACTTTTTCACCTCTTCCACCACACATCAATACTGGTGCCTGACCAATATAGGAGATACAGTAGAAGTAGTACACAAGTACCTCTTTGTATATCTGTATTTTTTATGTAGAGTGTGTTTAATATTTAATGCTTGACATTTTTCTAGCACACAGAACATGTATCTCAGAGACTGATGTTAGCCAAACAGTGTTAGCATGCTATTTACTTTCACGTTTCAAATAAAGCTTTTTTTCAACTGCAAAATGTTTTGCCTCCGACATATCTCTAGTAACCAAATTTTAGGGATCCTTGCAGAATATGTCTATGTGTTAATGTACAAAACAGTTATATCATTATCAGATTTATTTAGATATCGGCCTCAAAAATCCAGTAAGAAAACATTTGTAGATCAGAATAAAAGTTGATGAGCACTGTGATAGTTTTTTATTTTATCTTTGGTTTCCATGGTGCGACAGGTTTGATGGAGACAGTGTGGAGAACAACCCAGAGGCTGCGATGGATAAGTCGAAGCCCTGGAGCCGCTCTATAGAAGATCTACATGGAGGGAGCACCCTGCCGTCTCCCATCACCGGGAACGGCATCACGCGAGCCGGGCGACACTCCACGTTACGGTAAAAATCTGCACACAAACTCACCGATGGTTTAAAAAAAGATTCCCCACTAACCACGTGCGTTTGTTTGACTTTTCACAGGTAACTTTGCTTTTCAGGCTTCTTTTTTCTGTTTGTTTGACAGGAGTAATGTGATTTACATTGTGATTATTTTGAGAAGTCACACATTTCATATGATGCCTCAGCAGCCCCTTTGTGTAGTCACGGGGCCTTTTAAGACTTTAAATGGCTTAAGACACATTTCTGCAGCAAGAGACAAACACCATTTGTCTGTATTTTTTGGATTGTCAAAAAGTCATGATTTGTGCACATGATGCTGACACATAAGTGACAGAGATTTCCCCCCTGTGACAGATGATGCAGCAGAAGGAAAAAAAAAAATCTTTTTATGGAACACATCTGTTTTTTTTTTTTTTCCTGTTTTGCTTTTACACCAAACAGTAACTCCAAATCCTGTACGCAGAGGATTTCCCAGCAGTTAATTCATGAGCCCATGCTAATATATGCTCCGAAGCACAAATCCCATTCACTTGTGCATTATTTCTCTAATCCTCCCTGTCATTCCATTGATGTTTCAGTACGGCACTCGCGCGGACTTCTGTGACCTCTAATCCTTTGGTTTGAAGAGGTTAACTTGAACACATTGTACACAAAGAGCACTATTGAAGCGATGAAGCACATGTCGTCTTAACATGAGATCCTTGCACGATAATCAATGTTATTCATTATTTTTTTTCTAATATTGCCTGTTGTCTGACAATAAAGACATTTTAACAGACGTTTTTAAGTAGAAAGAAAGTTGTGAGTAACTGTAGCATAGAAAAACTGCATTATAGTAACTTAGACGTTAAGCCTTTGACATTGGTCATAAGATCAGATAAGAATGGTGTGTCTTGTTTATGAAGCTACCCCTACAAGGTGCAGTTCATCAGAAAACCAATGAAAAATGTAATTGAAAATCTGTTGTGGGAAGTGCTTTTTTCATTATGATTTATGCATATTTTTATCTGTGCCTAATTGGCAGAGATTTCACTGATATTGGTACCCCTGTAAAACATTAATACTGGCCCGTGTTAATCTGTAAACTGGCATCTAAAAGCATCCACTGCCTCCAGATGTGACCCCTTGTGTCGTCACTCTGGAGCGTGTACAGTATGTGTAACGAGTCAGAGTGTCTTCATTGAGGCTGACTGTGTCTTCTGTTCTTTCCTGGTGCTCCCTCATAGTCATCTGCTCTTCTGTCTGCCACTCTTCGACAGCAGGCAGGTCTAAGCTCCGCTCTGCCGGCTCACAGCAAGCTTTCTGCAGAGTTAACCCCGCATCCCTACTCCCTCCCAAGACACACACACACACACACATACACAAATATACACAATCCCCTCTGCCTCGTTGTACTTTATGCCTCCCTGCTAGCGCTGCCGAGTTTATTTGTCCCGCTGTCTGTGTTGGGGATGTGAATTATTTGTACTGCCAGCCTCCCCTCCTGCGCTTGAGACTGAATTCTCCTTTCCTTGGAGCAAATGGGTTTTTCTGCACCCATTGTTCTCGCCTCTGTGCCTGTGTGCTGCTTGTGTGGCTCCCTAAACGCCATTCTGTGCAGAAGCTAGCCTAGTTTCTACAAAGGCCCTGTAAAAGCTTAACTCTAGGCTACAAACAGCAACGGTAGATTAGGTAGCCTCTTAAATCTTCTGTGTTTTGGAAGCATCAAGTCTGCAATATTTCTGCTTTTACTGGTTAATAGAGATGTTGCACTAATTGGGAAACTCTAATTGTCAGTGGTTTTGTAATCCTTAAATGTCCATTATACAGAATATTTGTTCCTTTATTGTGTTAATCTCTCATTAGATTATATTAGTTCAGATTAACTCTGTAACTGCCAGTAACTGGGTGTCAAATAAAGACTTGTGTGTGTCTTCTTCAAACTGCCACCCTGAAGTGTGCCGGTCAGCTGTCCAAAGTGTTCTCAAATGAGACGGTATGTCTGAAGAGCTCCATGGAGTTAGATACAGTACATACAGTAGCTGTGTTAGCCTGTATTTTATAGTCTGTAGTTCTAGTTGTAGTGTTTTGATGTTGCTCTGTGGTGTCTGTCGTCCTGCTGGGCAGGAAACTTTGAAACCAGGACATCAAATCCTGGACAGCTCTGACCTTTTATCTTGCTTAGTGAGAATAGATCAGAAGTCGTTTTACAGTTTTGCAGCACTAATCTCTCTTTTTACTCCAAATTTTGGGATTCCTGTTTGATTGAAGCTTTAATTATCAGCTTTAATTATATCCAAACATTTCTGTGTGTATCTGACCTGGAGAAAATCATCCACTCCTTCATATCCGTTTACCTTATCAATCTTTTCTCTCCGCTACTTTAGATCAACTATGTTTAACGTGTCATATAAAGTTTACTCAAGTCATTTCAGACAAGTCAAAGCAGGTCAAGGTATTGAATTTTGTTGGGCGTTACATAATCATTTTCATTAGTTTGGTTTGAGATTAAGAAATATTGTTGACTCATTTCCGCCAGATTGCGCCACGCCTCAGTTTGGATGTTGATTAACAAGGAGAGGAAAAGCCCGGGACAGATTTTTCTGCTCCAGTTCTGTCAGCGAGTGTCTCATGAATCCACTGCATTTATGTCAGGGAGCTTGTTTTGCACCCGGTCGGCACCACATCCTGCTAAACAAAACATGTAGGATATTCACAAATACAAAGACGCACAAAAACTCACATGGTGAATGTCAGACCTTTGTGACTACAGCAATGTTTTGTTTTTTTTTTTAGCTTTTTTTAATGACATTACCTAATAAAAGAAACATTCTCGACCATTTTTTCTCAAAATTGCTGCCTCTTGTTTTCAGACACACACCCACAAACACACACACACACACACACCATGTTGTGACTCACATAAGAGTCACGCCTTCAGGCATGGAAGCTGACATGAATCGGCGTGTCTATCAGTAGCCTGAAGACACATTTTTCCCCAGAACTCAGGCTGGTAATTGAACCTCGTGACAAAAGTCTGAAAATAAATCGTTTGGCTCTGACTGGCTCTACATATTACTGGTAATACTGCAGCTCCAGCATTTTGTTTTTTATTGTGGGAGCTGCACCAGGAGTAAAAAGGGCCCGGTTTGTCCCCAATCACTGCACTGCATGCAAATGACTTGCTGCTATTGTGCTAGCTGTAACCGATATCTTTGAGAAGGACGTTAAATTAAAACAATTAAAAGAGGGCATCATGCGGCCCCCTGGAGAAGCTGTAGATTACATGGCCTTTGTGTTTGTTAATGTAAGGTGGCGTGTCAGTTTAATAGCCTCCCTATGTGAAGGAGGTGCTGTGTGATGGAGGCTCTTTACAAAAGGCATCTGTTTCTCTTCTTCATCCAGGCCTTGTGCACTTCTTTTCTCTTTTTCACTGAATTGTTTTTTGTCTTTTCTGTTTGTTTTGTTTTTTTCTTCAGTTGTAACACACTGCCCAGCCGGAGAACACTGAAAAACTCCAGACTGGTCTGTAAGAAAGATGATGTCCACGTCTGCATCATGTGCCTACGCGCTATCATGAACTACCAGGTCAGCCCTCTGCACTCTTCACAGAGCGTCCACACAGACTGCGTGTCCCTCCGGACTGAAGCGCACTCTTAACTGAAGCTAAATTCAATTTGTTCCTCTGCTAGTTCTCCATGATTCATTTATTATGTAGAGGAATGCACATCTTGCTTATTCAGTGGTTAATTAGCTTATTTGTCTCTGTCTTTCTCCCTCTCTTTATTTTTTTTTTTTTATATTCCAGTATGGCTTCAACATGGTCATGTCACATCCGCATGCTGTGAATGAAATTGCACTAAGTCTCAACAATAAAAACGCAAGGTAAGTTAAAACCAGCAGTTAAAAAAAAAACAACCTTAAATTATAGGAAATAAACTCTGATATTTTACAGACTTATACCCAAAATTCATAATGGAACATCCAGAACCAAACATTATCCTCCTCAGTGCACCTGCACAGTCTGATGCAGAGCGAGTGTCTTTGTTGCTCAGGGGCACATTCATCTCGACAGACGGGTCAGGGCACCGCTGGCACACACACTCCACTACACTGGCAGCTGCTCACTGAGACAGCAACCAGAAGGACTCACTTCTGTGTGACTGTCTGAGTGAGTGAGTGTGTGTGTGTGTGTGTGTGTGTGTGTGTCGTGTATTCACTTCATGGCCCGGGGCTTAAGGATTTCCTCAAAAGTGGATGTGAAACCACTTTGCATCACCAGTCACATATTGTCCCATCCAGACAGAGAAATCCTGCATGAATAAACTGGATACTTGACGCATATGATGCACCTGTCTCACACACATACACACACACACACACACACACACAGATTAGATACATGCAGATCCACTTTGCACAGATGTTTCAGCAGTGGCAGGATCTTAAATGACAGTTTTCCACTTTGTTTGCTGCGTGTTTTAAGTACAGGTTTGCTGCACTTGTCATTTACGAACTGTTCTTGCCTTTATTTTCTCCCTGTTTTATAGAACTAAAGCTCTGGTCTTGGAGCTCCTGGCGGCGGTTTGTCTCGTGAGAGGAGGCCATGAAATTATTCTCTCCGCGTTCGACAACTTTAAAGAGGTACGAGCAGCACGGAGAGAAGGGACGTCGGGTCTGACAAATATGTCATTACATTTCAACTATGCACTTACAAACAGTGACTCAGTCTGTGGGAATGCCTACTCTATAGACGTGAGACCAGCAGATTGCTGTCGGGGATAGCATCTCGGAATGAGCTCGTCGTCAACAGATTACAGAAACCGGTTTAGCCGCATAACACAGGAAGACGCACTTGACCTCCAGATATAACAGTTACTTGTGCGTTAACTGGATTTGGCAGACACATTAAAACTCAGAATAGCAGAGAGACTGATATAACAGACGGTCTCGCCTGACCTTGCCTGTCTGGATGAGGTATTCAGGCTGCCGGTTAAAAGGAGAGGAGGGTTTGTGATGGAGTGGGCGCTAACAGCAGCCCCATTTTGTAGCATACGACCCACAAACATGGGCCGACTGCAGTTAATGCAATATTTACACCCCTGAATGAAATATTGAGTGTTGCTCTCAGAGGCATTGGCATTAGTGGTAGGATAAGGCTTAGGGAGAACGTAACTCATCTAATGAGATGAAGGTTGAGAAATGGTCACGATCATTTCGGCTGCTGGAAGCCCGTGAGGAGCGAGGCTCACATTTCTTTTGTGGTAGAGGCAGACTTTTGTTGTTTTTTTTTCCTTTGATTTAAACATGACACTTTCAAGTGTAGTGTCATTTGATCCAGTTCGCTAAGTGTCTTTGATATCCTGTCTCAGAAGCGGGCTGCGGGCTGAGAATCAAGGCATCGCACAGAGGTTTTTGGATACACGCCGCTCCTGTTTATTCTTCCCCTCCTCCTCAGTTCTTCATCATGCTCCATCTCCCTCATTGCCCCTCAGATGAACTGTCTGAACTACAGAGCAACTGCTTCTTTCTTTTTATCTTTTCTACCAGCCCAAATTGTAGTCAAGCTCCACTGGCAGGTCAAGAAACTTCAGTGTATGTGGTGAAAGTTGTACCACAAGCAATATTGAACACAGATGCACTGAGCAGATACTCAAAGAAATCATTCAGCAGCAGTTCATGAATAACTGATCACCATAATTATCACTCTTAAAAACTACTGCTCTTTTTCTCTGATGGCAAGTGGTGATGATGTTTTTAGCTGCTGACTTTTCATCTTTAGCAGGAATGGTTAATGGGGGATATTAGATAATGGTCCTGACAAAATCGCAAGCTGTATTTTGCCTGATTCTTTTTTTTTTTCCTTTTTTTTTTTAAACTCGTGTAAATTATGAGGAGTCGGTGGTGTCATTTTTGCAAATCACTGATTGATTGCATTGATCAGTGATGTGTGTTCTTCCACACACCTTGACTCGAATGACTTCAGTAAAGTGAGATGTGTTTTGTTTCGCAGGTATGTGTGGAGGAACAGCGGTTCGAGAGGCTAATGGAGTATTTCAAGAACGAGGACAACAACATTGACTTCATGGTACGTTCACACACACACACACAAACACACACACACTTTCTTAATAACTATTGATCGCACTGCGATCCCTCGAAAAGCCGGCATCCAAACCACACAGAGCTTGTGGAGCTTTTCGAGCTGAGGAAGGCTGAGTGAAGGTGTTTGATGATGTTTCTTTTTCTCTGCTGTCAAGAGTTTAGAAGCTGCAACTTGGACTTAATGTAATCTATGTGTTCGACAGGTTAAAATAGTAAATAAAAAGAATCATCTTTTCCAGGTGGTTAGAAATACAGATAGCTTGAATATTTTTAACACGTGTCCTCCTACGTTTGTCCAAACTCAAAAATAACCAGTCTGCCTGCACACACTCACAGGGCTATCAGTCTTTGCACAAGCACTCTAATTTTTCCTCATCATAGAACAAACTACAGATGTGTGGTGCAGTACATCAGCAGCCCTAAGCAAAGAACCCGTGCAAGTGTGTAATTTCCAGGCTGAGTGGTGCTAATTAGCTAGGCAGATCAGAATAAAAGATATTGTGAAAAAAGTGGCATCTTAAACATGATTTTATCCAGTGTGTGTATCTCTCTCTAAGTGTCTTTATTGATGTGGGATATATAATATATGTGTGTGTGTGTTTAAGAGCCAGTGAGTGAAAACCAGCAGATGCTGTGTTTGAATAGGCCTTCAATAGGACTTTGAATAGCACTTCTGTCACTAGTCCGCTCCTTGGTCAGCAGCACTAAAGCAAACAGACATTGTCAAAGCTGCCATGTTGCACCGAGACAACGGAGCTTCTTTCGGGAAGTCCATTAAGCCAGCGTCAGGGTGAGAAGAAGTGTGTGTGTGTGTACATTAGACACTGTGAGGAGATCCCTCCCCGATCGCTTTCTGCTTACCTCCCATAAGGCAGCCAATGGTGTTGAACCAGGCTGATTTGTTAATTTGTTTTTTTCAGATCCCTTTAATCTGCCAGATAAGCGACTCTACCAGCTGAGCAAGCACAGTAATGAGGATTTATACTCACAGTTTCACAGGGAGAGATATTAAAAGGCAACAGTTGTGACAATAAGCATAAAATTAGTTCCAAAAAGTACCAAGCTGTTGTACAAAAACCTCAAAACTGTTTAAACACATTTTTACATCACACTGTCAGCAGTTTGTTTGGATCTCAGGGTCATTAAAAAAGCATTTTTTTAGTTATGCATTAATTATAATTATTGTGATATACAGTGTTTTTAATATGCAGCGTTTACAAAAAAATCAGAAAGCTTACTTCATATGCTGTTTTGAATCTTCATCCACTAAGTGTGTTTTTCTGTCTCTATTCCCTAGGTGGCATGTATGCAGTTCATCAACATCGTCGTGCACTCAGTGGAGGACATGAACTTCAGAGTTCATCTACAATACGACTTCACCAAGCTGTGTCTGGATGACTACTTAGACGTGAGTTGAGACGTAATGCTGCAGGAAAACTGGACAGACAGACAGAACACGCCCGCTCTTAATATTCAGCTCAGTCCGGAGCATAGCATGTCATTACAGCACTCCTGAGACTGCAACCACTGAAAAGCAGTCAATAATGGCTTTTCCATTACTTCAGAAAAAAAAAAAAAAAAATCAGTCAGTTCAGTGAATCCTCATCTCCTGCCTTGCTGCAGAGGTTAGATCAATGCTGGCCTCTGAGTCTGAGAAAGTCAGCTTCATGCAGGGAACTGGAAAAAAAAAATTAATATCTCCCTCTCTCTCTCTCCCTCGCTCTTATCCTCACGCTCTCTTTGTTTGTATGTTTTCCAGAAACTAAAGCATACGGAGAGCGATAAACTGCAGGTTCAGATTCAGGCCTACTTGGACAATGTGTTTGACGTGGGAGCCCTCCTGGAGGATGCAGAGACCAAAAACGCAGCGCTGGAGCGCGTGGAGGAGCTGGAGGAGAATATGTCACATGTGAGATATATCCCTCGATTTTTTTGACCCTCTGAAATGACACAAACTCCTCAGTCCCTCTTGTCTTCTCTACGCATGAGCATCCAGAATGTCAGGATGTTGACCGTGTGTTTGAGGCTCTGTCACGCTTGTTTGCTTATCACACAGTGTCCTCAGCCTGGGATTTCCTTTGGTCTCATGCGTTCACTTAACCTTATTATATATGGACACACTTTTTGTAACTTTCAGTCATAACAATGCATTAAAGTAAAAAATATATTCTGCATGTTAAATATGTGACATCCTGCCCCGCTGGATCTCTTGACATACCGAGTTGGATCTTGTCATCACGATGAGTTCGCTGTGTGACCTTTTCCTCCTGGCTATTGTTCTCGTAGATGACAGAGAAGCTTCAGGACACGGAGAATGAGGCCATGTCCAAGATCGTGGAGCTGGAGAAGCAGCTGATGCAAAGGAACAAGGAGCTTGAATCCATCAGGGTCAGACTCTGAACATTCACATTCATCCTTTTTCATTCGGTTAAAGACAAATGCTCACAGTACACAATAAAAATTCAAATCAATAGTTTTCTTTTAGGTAACAATTCTCAGGCCTTTGTTAGTTTTTAGGTTTTGCAGTCTCTGATAGAAAGAATGGAATATAATAAGGTTATTTACACAATATTTATGCTTCCACATATGCAATATTAGATTCACTGCACATCCATTTTTATGCAGTAGTTATACAGTAGTTTAACCATAAATCTGTACTAATGGCAACAAATATTCCATATGATCATGAATGTTTAATCGGAAAACGAGATATTTGCAACAGCACTAGAAAGAGGTCAGCATGTAATCGTCTTTGTAAAAGAAAATGATTTCTCTATTCCTGCTTTTTAGATGAACACTTCTTTAGATTTAGTTTTTTTCTCTTCTCCACAGCTCCTCTCATGACCATACAAGCCCTAACTTACTCTGTTTCTGTCTCCCTCCCTCACAGGAAGTCTACAAAGATACCAGCTCGCAGGTGCACACGCTGCGGCAGAAGTTGAAAGAGAAGGACGAGGCCATTCAGCGCCAGTCTAATTTAGAGAAGAAGATCCATGAGCTGGAGAAGCAGGGCACCATCAAGATCCACAAGAAGGGAGATGGAGACATCTCTATCCTGCCCTCGCCACCCTCAGGAGTGGAGGGTTTGCCAGGCGCCGTGATAGGAGGAAACGGTGCATCTGTCGGTCCAAACCATGTGGGAAGTGTAGCGGGCACGGCCGCTCAGCCACCACCACCTCCTCCGCCCCCTCCGCTGCCAGAGAACGGCACATGTAGGTTTATTCACACATAAACTGTAAATCATGACATGGAAAAAGAAAAGACGGGACAAAATGTATAATCTGTTATTCCTGTTAACCTTCTCCTTACCGTCCCTCCTCTTTTCCAGTGCCAAATGGTCCGTCATCGATTAGTCCTGCAGCTGCAGCACCTCCCCCACCTCCGCCGCCTCCACCTCCACCTCCGCCACCTGGACCAGAGATGTCAGTCCCTCTGCCCCCTCCGCCTCCTCCTGTGGCCCCCCCACTGCCAGGCTGTGGGACCCCAACAGTCATCATGAACTCTGGGTTAGCAGGTAAGATCACCGAATTGGCAAAAATAAGCAGGTTTGTGTAAATGTTTGAGAATGAGAGTAATGTGATACGCAGTGAAAAATTATACTATAATGAGCAAAGCAGCTTCTTAAGCAGCTTTTTAAGTAATCTGCAGGATTTTACTGGAAACACTGTATTAGAAACATTAATAATATATATTTGATACTGTTAATGTTTCACTGTATTGTATCATTTGGATGATTAAAGTATTAATTTCCACAATAAACACATTGTAAAGGGCTGCAGTTTCACAATGACATGATTAATAAAACACTTGTAGCTCCTGCTGCAGCTTTGCTTGCTTTGTTGGAACTGTAAGGAAATCCAGCTGTATTCTAACTACTTTGCTCCACAGTAAAGTTAATGTTAATACCAACTCAACACACAGTAAAATCTTTCCAGTTGCTGGAAATCTGACAAACGTTTGAAGCAGCAGGTGCTGCAGGAAGACTTTGAAGCAGCTGCATGCATGTATAGTGATGAGTTTGCCAGTAGCAACTAAATTCATTATTCTTATATTTGTATGTTTTTCAGGTCGTATTTTAGTTGGGGGACTTGAGCAGAATATTGGTAAAAAGATAAATGGATGGATAGAATATTGTAATCTGGTGTTTGAATGTTGTTGTAAATGCATACGTATAAAACTGAGTTCAAACAACAACAAAACTTAACTATAAATCCAACCAAAAGCTGTAATTTTATGTATATTTAAAGGATAGGTTAACAATAAAAAAATGAACATTCAAACAGGTTTAGCTCGCTGTAATCGTTCCTCCTGTTCATACTGACCATTAGAAGATCCCCCCAAATGTACTTAGAATATAAGTAATGAGGGACAAAATCTGCAGTCCTCTTTTTGAGCAAAAGTGTATTTAAAAGATTATCTGAAGATAATATGAGGTTTCATTCGTCAAATAAAGGATATCTTCCACAGTTAGTCTTTTTAGTAAAAATGTCCCTCTTTGTGATGAATAGTGTTTTCCTGTTCAGCCTGAAGTGGAAGGATCTGGATCATAACAAAAAGAGGGAATTCTGCACTAAAAAGAAAAACATTGACTCATATTAGCTTCAAGTAAACTTTTAAATACATGTTTGCACGTAAAGAGGGCTGTGGATTTTGTCCCCCATTGCTTACATTGGCCATTATGAACAGGAGGTGCAAGGAAAACATGTGTCAATGCTCATTTGGCTGACTTTTTTTTTTTTTTTAAATTGTGAACATTTCAACATTTTTAAGGTTTCTCCTCATTGTTGAGTTGTTTTTAAAAATTACTGAAGCTCTCAGGCTATCAAACTTCCTGTCAGTCATACTCCTGCTCCTTTCTGTAACTATGTATTCACAATTTAAGTGTCATAACTAAAGCTGCAGAGCGAGGAAAGCAGGAAAACATTAGAAAACACCAACAATGCCAGAAATGTTGTTTGCACTCGTCAGTAAACTTTAGACGCCCCTGTGAGTTTTATGTGGAAAGTACAGATCCTTTACTATGTGTGTTTGAGATGTGCATGTTTAAGCTTTCTCACTAACTCTGCCAATTTCTTAATGATTTGTCTTTGAATTGTTTCTTTTTCTGCCAACCAGAGGGACCCATCAAACTTTTCTGTAGGTTTTTGCCTGTCATGTTTGGTGTTTTGTCTCCCCCAATGTTCCTTTCCTTTCCCACAAGTTTTGAAAATGGTATTTTCATAAGGAAAAAAAAAATTCCCAAACATATTTTCTTTTTATTTCTTTTTGCATCTAACATGGGCTCGACGAGATCTATAACCCACATGTTCCAAAACACATGGACCATGACTTTATGAATTCTCTTTGTTTCTGCTTTTGTCTCTTTCACAGTTAGACTTGCTGTGAAAACGATGATTTTAATCAACAAAGAAAATACCAAATTTCAAAATCCTGCATGGTTTTACCTTCACACCTTGATGTAGTCACAGTGTTGTGATTGTGTGTGTGTGTGTGTTTGTATGAATTAAGTATTGCTACATCTCAAAGTGTTGGTTGCATGCTGAGACACAATGTGCTGTGGCACGCAGATGATAGAAAGTGATAAGCACTGTGGGGAGCTGGAATGCTGTTTTCGTTATCGTTCTGTCTCTGAGGACACTTTATGTGGCACTGTGACAAAGCAGGGTGCCACCTTGATGCTCAGCTTCAATCTATCAGCCCAGGTGTCCACAAATAGCTATAATCTCCCTGATAAATAGTTTGTCTCCAGGCCAGGCAGGAAATCCTCACCATATGCACCATTTACTGTACTTTATTTACCCTTTGGCCATATTTACCTGCCTGCCAGAGGCTCAGAGGCTTCACTCTGCATGAAAAAAGTAAAAAAGAAACGTTTAATCTAAGAGACCAATATGGGCAAAAGAAGCATTCAGTTAAATTAACATTTAAAAAGTGATCAAATGGAAGTGGGATTGTATGTTTTTAGAGATCAGACAGATGCGTCTCATCCATGTGTGTCACCATATCCGAGATACCCGTCCACCCATTCACCAATCTCCCCGCGCATGTGACAATGTAATTGTGTGTCTACTCTGACACAAGACAGTGACACTATATTAACTCCTCTTTGTCCTGCTTAGCCGTTAAGATCAAGAAACCCATCAAGACAAAGTTCCGTATGCCCGTCTTCAACTGGGTAGCCCTGAAACCCAATCAGATCAATGGGACTGTCTTCAATGAGATTGATGATGAGCGGATACTCGAGGTAAGAATCTTCTCTCATTTAGCAAACGATCGCTCGTGTTCTGTCCGCTTTCAGCCTGAGAACAGAACATAAACTGCTTGTTTGTTTGGCGTCTCTCAGGACCTGAATGTGGATGAGTTCGAGGAAATGTTTAAGACGAAAGCTCAGGGCCCGCCGATCGACCTCAACATGAGCAAGCAGAAGGTCATCCAGAAGGGACCCAACAAGGTGACGCTGCTGGACTCCAACAGGGCAAAGAACCTGGCCATCACACTGAGGAAAGTGGGCAAGACACCGGAGGAGATCTGCAAGGCAATTCAGATGTAAGCCAGTTCAAAATACTTTACCCGATTGATGATACTAAAGAATGCATGTTGTGATACAATGCACACGTGTTTTATTCGTGTGAGCATGTTATCAAATGGTCTGTGTCTTGTTTTAATGTGCTCCTGTGTCTCTGCGTCTTTCAGCTTCGACCTACGGACCCTGCCGGTAGACTTTGTAGAGTGTCTGATGCGCTTCCAGCCCACAGAGAACGAGATTAAAGTCCTGCGGCAGTTTGAAAAGGAGCGGAAACCGCTGGAAAGCCTGACGGACGAGGACCGCTTCATGATGCAGTTTAGTAAGATCGAACGACTTATGCAGAAAATGACCATCATGGCCTTCATCGGCAACTTCTGCGAGAGCGTGCAGATGCTCACACCGGTGAGAGAACCAGGATCCCTTTTGTGTGGGAAGCAAAATTTTCAGTGAAATTACTAGTTTTTTTTAATGTTGTGACCAGAGAAAGACACAGCTCTGTATTGAATTCATTCTCTTTGTTTCCCCGCAGCAACTTCATGCAGTCATCGCAGCATCTGTGTCCATCAAGTCGTCACAGAAACTAAAGAAAATTCTAGAGGTTAGTGAACTATTTGTTTCCAGACTGGACGTAATGTTGAATGAATGTGTGGGATTCCTTTCTCACATTGTTACTCCCTCCTGCTCTGCAGATTATCTTGGCACTTGGAAACTACATGAACAGCAGCAAGAGAGGAGCCGTGTACGGATTCAAGCTGCAAAGTTTAGACTTGGTGAGTCACCTCCGCCTGCCTTTTATAAAGCTGCTCTGCTTCTTTTTTCTTCATTGTTTCCGACACATCTGATTTCTCTTTTTAATTCCTTTACAGCTACTCGATACCAAGTCGACGGACCGTAAGATAACGTTGTTACACTACATTGCCAATGTGGTACACGAGAAATACACGCAAGTTTCTCTCTTCTACAACGAGCTGCACTACGTGGAGAAAGCCGCAGCAGGTGAGCCCTCAGAGCAGTTGTGTTTGTTTGCAAGTTAACAAGCACTTGTGAGATCCTGTTTCCACCACAGAGACAGATTCTTCTGCAGCGGATGTATTTGCAGATTCTGTGTCTCTTCAATTGTTAAGAAGATACATCTGCTCGTGTTCACAGTGTCGCTGGAGAACGTCCTACTGGACGTCAAGGAGCTGCAGAGAGGCATGGAGCTGACTAAAAGAGAATACAGCATGCACGGCCACAACACCATGCTGAAAGACTTCATCACACACAACGAGAGCAAGCTGAAAAAGCTGCAGGACGATGCCAAGATTGCACAGGTAAGACGAGCGTGCCTCGCTTTGTTATCGATCTAGGTGACAGGGTGTTAAACGATGACCTGAATGTTTTTTTTAATCTGTCGTATGTCTTTTTAAAAAGGATGCCTTCGACGAGGTGGTGAAGTTCTTCGGGGAGAACTCCAAAACCACGCCGCCGTCCGTCTTCTTCCCCGTGTTTGTGCGTTTTGTTAAGGCTTACAGGGTGAGCTGGATAATCATCTCACACACACACACAATCACACAAAAACACACAACCTGGCTTATGTCACCACAGCGGCTGGGGAGGGTCAGAGTGGGGGGAAACACAGATTATGCCCTCTGGTGTTGTTACTACACTACAATGTAACATATTTAAACTCGAACTGCATTCATGACACTTCACTTACCACGTTTCACGATACTGAAATAGAATCTCAGCTTGCACGGCATATTAAGTGAAACTGTTGAGTGCTTTTTAAAATTCAACGCTAAACTCGTATGCGTATATGTGATCTCTTTAGCAAGCGGAAGAGGACAACGAGCAAAGAAAGAGACAGGAGCAGATTATGATGGAGAAACTTCTAGAGCAGGAGGCCATGATGGAGGAAGACCAGAAGGTAAGTCACCCTTCTTTCCCAACTTCCCTCCCCACCCCCGCATCCCTTTACCTTCCAACCCCTCCCCCTGCCTCGCTGTCTAGGGCAGGAGGCTACAGCGGATCATGTAAACTAGAAGGTAAGCCGGCTCCACTTCCTCCCCGCTCCCCTCCTCCTCCTCCTCCTCACTTCCTCCAGACTCCTGATCACAGGATTAGTTGAGCACCGACTGCCTGCTGGTTATAGTTATATCTGGTTCTACAGTCTGACACCCTGCTGAGCCACGTCGCATCAGCTCAGGATCAGTGAGATTATACTTCTTAAATGGTTTTAATTAACACACACACACATGCACTAAAGGGTAGAGTATGAAACCGCTGTGTGAAAGCATCTAAAAGAAATTACAGGTGGGAAAATCTTGTGTAGATTAAACTTATTAATAGATGTTAAGTGATGTCTTGGTGTGTGTGTGTGTGTGTGTGTGTGTGTGTGTGTGTGTGTGCGCTCCCCAGTCTCCATCTCATAAGAATAAACGGCAGCAGCAAGAGCTGATCCAGGAGCTCAGGAGGAAACAGGTGAAAGACAGCCGTCACGTCTACGAAGGAAAAGATGGAGCGATTGAGGACATCATCACGGGTAACCTCACCCGGGTCACACACACACACATACATGCATATAGGGTGCTCTGCATGAAGCTCCTCTCCTGTGCTACATATTCAGTCTTTAACAAAGGGTTTCTAAACCAACTAACACAATGACTCTGGCTTTTTCAAAAAAATAAAATCAGCTGTCAGATGTTTGAGAACTGAAGGCCTTACCTAACAAGCGCAAACATGAACTGACAGTCCAGCTAATCCAGTGACGTTCTGAGTCGGCTCAAATGTGTGTGATGATTATTGCTTATCTTATCTGCTCTGTCAGTGCTTTGTAACACATCTGTATGTAGACAAGGCCAGGTTGTAACTAGTTATATTAATCATCTAGAATATTAATCATTCAGAAGGGAATAAACACATTTTTTGTTTACTGAGGTGTGATGACACTTGTCGTGGCCAGTGGTGGAACATAACTATGTATATTAGTCAAGTACTAAAATACAGATTGGACAGACTTGTATTTTACTGGAATATTTCCATTTCATTGTTGCTACTTCATACTTCTACTCTAGTACATTTCAGAGAGAAATATTCCACTTTTCAATTCAAAGTGCTTTACATAAAACTTAAAAGGCATTAAGAAAAGAAACACAACATAGAGACAATTTAAAGAAGGAGACATGAAAATAAGATTTAAAAGGAGTAAAATAAAATAGAAGATAAAATAAGGTAAATAGAATAAAACATGAAACAGGAGAATAAACAGTGTAATGCGAGATATGATTAAATTGTTCCAAATTTAATTCATAAAATAATAAAAGGCAGTAGCTAACAGAAAAGTCTTAAGTCTTGATTTAAAAGAACTGAGAGTCGGTGCAGATCTGCAGTTTCTTGGGAGTTTGTTCTGGATATGAGGAGCATAAACACTGAACTCCGCTGCTTCTCCAGGTTTAGTTTTGACTCTGTACCAGACGACCTGAGAGGTCTTGATGGTTCATAACGTAGCAGCAGATCAGAAATGTATTTTGTAGCTTCAGCGCTTTATAAACCAACAGTAGTATTTTAAAATCGGTTCTTTGACAAACAGGAAGCCAATGTAAAAGATCTGAGATCTGCAGTGATGTGATCCACTCTCCTGGTCTTCATATTTATCCTGTTATCAAACAAGTTGAGTCCGGTCCTCCGCCAGTTAATAATGAACGGATTTGGTCTTTGAAAACAGAAATGATGTCCATGTTTATTTGCATATAGAGCGGGGAAGTGAGATCCGATCACAAGTGGTCACTCGGGACGCATGTGGAGACGCCAGGTGTAAACAGACGTACTTAACGCTGTCCACTTGTGATCGGGTCACCCAAGATACATGTTAATACCAGGTGTAAACAGGGCCTTAGAGAGGACTCGAGCAGCAATTTGCTGAATCAGCTGCAGCTGTCTGGTCGACTTTTTAGAGAGATCTGTAGAGACGCTGTTACAAAACGGTCTGCAAAATAGGATTTTATAAAATTACAAAATACAATGAATTGTTACAGATTTAAAACAACCCAAATAAAGTAGTTTCAACTCCAAAATGGTGCTTGCATATTAAAGCATCAGTAGTAACAACACAACAATGTAACATATAATAATATAACACTCACATGGGTAATTTTTCTGCATAATGAATGTTTTTGATACTTTGAGTACCGTTTTCTGAGAATACTTCTGTACTTTCACTGAATAAGATTGTGAATACAGGATTCCTTGTAATTTCTGCATTGAGGTATAATGTTACTTAAGTAAAGGATCTCAATACGCTCCTCCACTGGCCATAGGAACAATAATGTCACTAGTCTAGATCCCTGGCAACTGAAATGCAGATTGATCCTGTAATAATAAAATATTCTAACAAATAAAGTCAGAAAAAGGTGAGTTTTTGCTCACTAGCTGCCTACCAGGCCTTTCAATAGAGCATTAACTGCTATTAATTAACTCTCAAACACTCTTTATGACATTTCGGGCCCCTCTGATGCTGTTGTTTGGTATTTGCTTAGTGCTAACCAGTGCTAAACCTCTGTAGGAGTCTGCTTTTCTTATATTGTGTTTGTCTTGTCTTGGCTGTTGTCCCTGTTGTTCTCAATGCAGTGCTGAAGACCGTGCCCTTTACCGCCCGCACAGCCAAGCGTGGCTCTCGGTTCTTCTGCGAGCCCGCCCTCAATGAGGAGTACCATTACTAAGCTTATAGAACTGTCTCTCTTCTCAAAGGTTGCTGGAACACGACGTTCTCTTCTTTATTTCTCTCCTCCTTCTTCTTCCTCCTCACACAACCTTCGCATGCCTCTTTACACTCCTCTTTAACCGTCATGCTCACCTCTTCGCACTGGGCCCGATCTTGTGGTTTTTGGAGACACACATGCCTGAGTGTGTGTGTGTGTGTGTGTGTGTGTTTGTGTGCATTCACATGTTTTCTCCCTCCCGAGCATGACTAGGTGTTGGGGGTTTAACGGTTTTCTCTGCCCACCTGCATGAAAGTGTGACACCCCTCATTTATCGTCATAATTTTTTCAGCCATGGCAAACCATAATGTCACAGAAGGAACAGTCGCCAAGGTCACTCTTATCTGTGCTGACAGGAAATCGGTGAAGACCATACTTTTTTTCCACACAGCAAGTAATGGAGCTCACAAGTTAAGCTACGAGCTGCCATCTAGTGGTCGTAGATTGAAAACAAGCACCGAGCCATGCATGTGAATATGTGATCTGATCTGATTAGATGCTAATTTAATGATCCAGTGTGGTCAGTGCCATCCAACATGTTGTAATATACAGTAGTGTGTATATATACAAGCTTCAGTCATCATCATATTGTTCGTTCCAGCTATTTACACGGCAGGTTTGACTAACTTCATGATTGTGTAAGAGTCTGTGGCATTATCACTTGCTTTTTGTGTGTTTCAATCAATGTGTTATTTTAAAAAAAAATCAATGTTTATGTGTTCATTATGACATATCATCATTTGTTGCTGTTGATACAGCTTCTTGCATGCTGATTGCTTCATCCCTGCCACTTTCCCATAATGCATCCCTGCTCTCCCGGTTAGCCCTGCCGCCCACTGACAGGTCACCTCTCTGACAGATGTTTGTCGGTGGTCTGGCAGGCTCACTAACATGCTGCATGATGTGTAGAAATATAGAATCTTTTGATTTTTCGGCGCTCCTATTTTTTTGCAGTTGCTACTAACATGCAGCCAGGTTGTTTCACTGAATAGACATCTGCAACGGATTCATTGGTGATCAGTGTTTCCCTGGCTGCATGCATGCTTTGGTTGGTTTTTCGGTCTAGATGCTGTTGAACTTAACAACCCCGCTGTGTCCTGGAACCACTTTTATTTTATTTATTTCAGTTTATATTTCCTTTTGTACTGGGATTTGGAAATGGGTTCTCCTTCTGTCCTGCTGGTAGCAACTTTGCAAAGCAGCTGAGTTTAGTAGCAGAAAAAAAACAACAACAACAAAAAAAAAAAAGCTTTGATCCTCCACTCCATCCCCTCCATCTTCCTCTCCCTGCCAGTGGATCTAGTTAACATCCTCCAGCTCTGTCACCTCTCTCGCCCTTGCCCCGTGAAGGCCTCTTCCCCCCCCCCCCCCCCCCCCCCCCCCCCCCCCCCCCCCCCCCCATGCAGCCTGCTGTCACTTTGCTTTGCTCGCGCAGCGCTCTCTGTGCAAAGCCACTGTGAAATGTTGGGCTGACATGCTGTGGTCAGTCACCCCCTTCTCCATTTTTAACCTTCATTTTGTCTTCTCTTCATCTAGCCCTAAAGAAGAATAATATTACTAAATTTCCCAATGTCTACTCGAGGGTAAGGAACTCCTCCAGTAGCACTCCTGTAGTGGTGGATGTGTCCCAAACCTGGCAAGCATCTCTTTATTACCTCCCTCCCTCTTTTTTTTTTATTATTATTATTTTTACTGTCATCTCATGTAGGGTTTGACCTACCTGTCCCTCTCTTTTCTCCTCATTATTCTTCCTTCATAACAGTACGTTTGGATGTCTAGTGACTTAAAAAAAATACTCTTTACAGTAGTTTCTTTACCCTGGAATTAGATCACTTTTTATGGGGAGGATGCATCTTTGTTTTACAATATACATCTCATGTCTTGTAGATTCTGGCTTACACTTCAAAACCCTGTGGTCTGTCTCAGTCGTAATACCCAGAGACAGCTGACCTGCAGGGCTTTTTTTTTTTTTTTTTTTTTTCTGTGTAGAACTCATGCTGCTTTGAAAGACAGGCTGCCAGCACTCTGAGCATGTGGGCTCATCAAAATGCCTTGACATGATGACTGACAGCTCTTTTATTCATCCACCCCCCCTCCCTCCCTCCTTACCCCATCCGACCCCTTCCTCCCTCCCAGATTTGAGGAATCAGCCCTACAGACGAGCAGACGCCGTGCGGAGGAGTGTCAGGAGACGCTTTGATGATCAGAACCTGCGGCCGGTGAACAACGGCGAAGTGGTCATGTGATGAGGGAACAGTGCATGTGCTCGGGGGTGGGGGTGGGGGTGGGGGGGGATAGTGAGGCTGTGTAGCGTCAAGAGATGGAGAGACAGAAGGTTGGAAGAAGAGTGAAGGACGATAAGTGAATGATGGGTGTAGTAGCAACCATAGAGATGAGTATGTGTATATATATACAGTATATATATATATTACATAAGAATACACGTTATTCCATGTCTGTGGTATAGTAGCAGCAGCTTTTCTCTATGAAGGACTGGGACGTGTGTGGGACTGAATTTAAAGCGTCTGAAAGGTTGATTAAGGAACCTTAGACAAGCCAAGTGCCTGAACTTATTTTTGTTTGATGACTGTTTTTTTTTTTTTTTTTTTTAAATATCCCCACTTCAAGCAATACAACTTGACCTGGCTTTAATCTTAAGATGTGTAAAACTGGACTTGCGGTGGCCTTAAGAGCCACGTGAAGAGATGCTTCCTCGGAAACATGATGTAGAATGTACGGGACGTGTCCCCTTCAGCTGTTACAAACATTACATCTCTGGTGTTGTTAACACTCTGTAGTATCTTGGTTACATTCCAGTGCTCGTTTCCATTCCACATACTATACAACGATTTTCACATCTCATGAGGCTTCTCAATTTCTGCTAAAAGGGCTGATGATCAGGCATGAAGAAAGTGATCAGAAAGTGATTAAAATTCTATATTTGTACTTAAGCAAGTATAAGGAAGATGAAGAATGAACGAAAAAGATTCAAAAGAAGTAGCTTCAATAAAAGAGCGAGCTAATGTGAACTGTATATATGAGGCCTCTTCAAACTGGTGCATACCGACTCCTCTCGCATCATTTGTTGCTACAGTTAAAGGGTCAAACCTGATTTTGTGGATCTTAATCCACAGTCGGGTGCACGCTTACATGAATTTCCATTTAAAATGTTGCATTTCTGTAGCAGCACAGCAACTGTCTGGTTTCTGGGAACAAATCAAGCCTGTAAAAGACTTAAAATGCATCTTCTGCCACATGCAGAGAGCGCAAAGAAAGATACTGAACCTTACTGGATGATCTCATTGTCAAAACTGGAAATTTAAGTTAGCATTTTATCTCTGTAAATGATTTACAGATTTAGTCATTTTCCCGGCTACTGCGTCTGCTCATTTAACTGTAATTTTAATGTATAGTATTTAACCACTGAAAAAGATTCCTTTAAGTTCATGTTTTCATCTAATGTGTCTCCATGGTTTTCACAGCACAGTCATTAAAAACATGGCAAAAGAAAGTACACGACACACACGAAAAAAAGTTTCCTAACTGTACAGATATTTTGCTACAAACCATGTTTTTTTTTTACTTAATTCACATTACCAGATGGTTAATATTGTACATATTGTTTAAACAAAGTTTTCATTGCCTTGTGCTATACAACTTGAATGTTATTTTAACTTATAGTTTTTGTTTCCATTTTTTTTTGTATATTTAATTAAGCCAAATGCAGCCAGAATCTACAGTAGTGTGTTAAGTCATAATGTCTTGCTGTCATGCAGGAGGCACCGGATCACTGAATTTGCTTGTGGGTGTGTCACAGGTGTATCAAAGCCAGCTACACGAGCATGAAACAAAATCTGAATCTCAAGTGTTGGTACATTTTAACTCTACAGTTACGCCCGGTTTAAAGTCTTATCGTACACGTTGTAACTATTAAAACTAGTTTCAATTACCTGTGACGAGCTGGTTTTGTGGCCTAGTGATGCACCCTCCTGTAATTATCTCCACTGAAGCATGTGCTCGCATCCTTCTGGTTTTCTCTCAACTTCACTGTCTGTAATAGTGTCATTTCTCTAACTCTGGATAATACTGGCATGTTTTTTTTTTTCTCTCATCAGAACTGTATTTTAGGCAGTTTGTGCTTATTACAAAATAACAAGCTTTTTAAATTAGGTGATATGAGATTTTCAATGAATATGATCAAAAATAAACTATTTACATTGGATATAAAATTGTTTACCTTGAGTCACATTTTGTTTGGTCTGATCCTCTAGTTGGAACTATTGTAATGAGTTCAATGTATTAACAATATCTGCAGAGGGTCATTTTCTGTATTTCTGACAACAACAGAAAAAAAAACATCTCTCCTGGAGGACTGCATATTAACTATTTGGATAAATAAATATGTTTTCTACATTTAACAGTTTCATTAAGAGCTGTACTTTTAACACACACACAGTAGCTGGTTTATTAGGTACCCTTAGCTAACACTAACAGTCTACCAGCCTTGCTTTGCTTCCTGTCTGAAAGGTTTTAATGTTAAGTGTTTTAAAAACAGTTTTAGAGAGGTGTTTATTCAATTTTATGGACAATTTGGAGGCTGTAATTTGTGGTACTGTTGAATTTTATGTGTTATACTGAGAAGTGTTTCTAATATTCACTTCACTGATATAAAACAGGGTGGATAAAGTATTAGAAATGCCTCCCAGTAGAATAACGCAACTCAACGGCTGTTTTTAAGCCTCCAAAATGACCATAAAGTAAAATTAACAACTCTCTGAAAGCTAAAAACACTGGCAGCTGTTTGTAATTTCAGCACTTAACTGAATCAAAGACTTTTTTTTTTTTTTTTACATCTGACAGAACAGAGCAGGATCTATTTAAGGCCACATTAGGATAACAGTGATTGCATTTTTTAGGATCTGGTTGTAGTATCCTGTCACATACTATATATGTAAGAAATTATACTAAAAACATTTCAGTAAAGTAAGGAGACAATTGATTTTGGCACACTGGACAACTAAAATATTTTACAGACATCATCCACTGAAACAGTATTTTATTACATGTAACTACAGTATGTCAATTTTAACAAATGCTCAAATTAAAACCTGGATCGTTTCTCGACAATACAGCTGCAGTTAAGTTACTGTAGATCAAATCAGAAATATTTTCCATTATTATAAGACACGTCTGTTTCCCTGAAGCATATTTCCTTGTTATGCTACTTTTCCAGGTTACGGACAATCATAGTGACATCAAGATATGCTTTTAATCGAATACAAAAAAATATTGGTAATGGAAAACATGAATAACTACAGTCAACTAAAAAAATACTTGAAGCTAACAAAGGCAAGAAGGGGGCGACTCGACATTTAAAAACAGATCAGTCGATCAGCTTCCTGATATCAAATTAGTCACCAAAATAAGTGTGTACGTTCAGTGTAGCATTTTCCCATAAATACCAACAGGAGGCGTCATCATACAAAGTCCGTCGCAGGAGGTGTGAACAGTAAAATCAGATGAGCTTGGAAGGGAATGCATGTTTGTAGAAGTGTACATCGACAATAAAAAGGGGCAGCAGACGTGTGTTCAAGGTGCATCCAGCTGTTCCAGTAAAGTTCTTCTTCTTTTCTCCAGTTCTCCTTCACTCAGCTCACTGCCTGACGTATCCCAGCCACCCTGATTACGACACAAAAAACACAAAGACTCAAATGTAATTAAATATGAGAGATGTGTCAAAAATGTCAACAAGAAACCCCCAAAAAGTCTAATTGCAGCAGCTACAGTTTAGAGTTAAAGTACTTAAACCAAATTTGGTATAAAACATACTTTTCATCACACAAATCTCCATCAACTACAACATCCATGTAACCTTAAAAAACAGCCATTAAAACATCAGTTTGCTGGGGTGGAAAAAAAAAAAAAAGTAATTAAGATGAACAACCTCCTCTTTGGCTGCTTTCCTTTTAGGAGACTTCTGTTTGGAGTCGGAGCGAGATTTCCCCCGAGACTTGTCGTTCTCTTTATCTTTCTCTAGGTCCTTTTCACGCTTTCCATCGCGCTCTCTTCCTTTCTTCTCGTTGTCAGTGTCCGGCGATGCCTGGTCATCATAATCAGTATCACGATCAGTACACATACAGAAATATTTCACATATATTCATATTATATTTACTTTACGCCCTCCTGTGTACTTACAGACTTGTGGCGTCTCTTCTTTCCCTTCTTCTTGTGCTTCTTGGATTTCTTATAGCTTCTCTCTGGTTTCAGGCAGAAAATGTCAGTAAATGTCAACAGAACTGCGTTTCTTCTGTCCAATGATAAGCAGATTCACTACCAGCCACTCACCAGATTCTCCGCTGGAGGAGCGTTCAGAAGGAGATTTGGACTGCGATCTCTTTTTCTTCTTGTGGTATTCCTCATCTTCAGACTCTGAGCCCTGTGGAAACATTTAAGTGAAGAGATTCAACAAATAACAGCGTGACAGGGGATGTTCTTGTAGATTTTTGATTGCTGAATTGTTTGTACGACAGCTTATTTTCTTTTCTAAGCACAGAAAAGACGGACTACACAGAGTTCGGCTACTGACCGATCGAGAGCGGGATCGTTTCCTGTGGTGCTTCTTGGACTTCTTTGAGTGCTTCTTCGTCTTGGAGTGGTGATGTTGGCATTCATGCTGTGAAAATAACAGATCCCATGTTAAAGATCAGGACGAATACATTAAGACCATTGCCGCTGTCACGATAAACAATTACCTCCAAGACGTGCATGAAGTCTTTGAATATCCGTTTCCTCTCTGACTCCAGGGTCACGTCTTCAAAGGCGGACTCTTTTAAGAATCTCTCTCTGACCTGAAATAGTAAAATGTCAGTCAGTACAAAGCACTGAGTACACTGACTAGAATCAACACTGACAAGACAACCTACTCATTACTTTTAGGAACTGATAAATTATTAACTCAATAGAAGGGGCAGAGGGAAATAAATCTAAACCACTGGTTTAGTATGTGAGTAAAGGACGTACTCCCTCCCATGTAGTCTCTGGCTCCAGCGGCGGTGTGGCCTGCTTCAGCATATTCTTGAAGGCTGCTTCTTTCCTTTTCATCTTCCTCGCCTCCTCCTTCTCTCGCTCTCTCTCTCTGGCTTCAGCCTTCTCCAGTAACTATACGGAAAGAGGTTAGTGAGTGGGTTAAACTAATAAATAAAAACAATTAATATATGAATACTAATAATGCTCAAAACCATTTATCACTTCCTGAGCTCTGTGACACCAGAGAACATTAATATATACATATAATAAGCATTAACGTGCTGCATGACCAGTTGGCTGATGATGATGACAGGTGTTCTTACGCTGTTGAAGGCCAGCTTAATGTTTCCTGCATCCAGTGTAGTGGCTCTCTTATCTGAGCTGATGACTGATCCAAAGTCGTCAAAGCTGGTGTTCACTTCAACCAGGAAGCCTTTATCCTGAGGAAGGACGTACAAGGAAAGAAAAGGAAAGATTAACAGGTTGTATGATATAAAATAAAAAAATATACATATATCAAAATAAACCTCCATGATACCATGTTCCTATATTTAGATAATAGACCATCTCACCTTAAGAATATCTTTAATGATCCTCTTTTCATCATGGTAGCGGGCTTTTAAGTCCTCCACATAGAATTTGAACAGATCGAGGGGAGTGGAACCTGCAGGATACACCACATAAAATTAAAAAAGTTTCAATTATTTTACACAACATAACGTAATATTAATAAGGTGTTTGGAATAGCTGTTTTTGCTCCTCGCCATAGACTTTATGTCTGTGTCTGTGCAATTCTTCAAAAGGAAACTCCCTCATTTTTTGTTTTGATGGTGGTGGTGGGGTGTGGTCTAACACATTGCTCCAAAATTATATTTACATCATATGTATATATACTGTATGTATATGATTTTCCCTAATAAAACCATATTATTCCTCATAGCACTGTCCAACATGGTGACGACCTCAACATGGATACAAAAAAAAAAGGTAAAGGACATAAAACAGATAAAACAGCACTTTGTGTGCTGAACGTTGGGACGAAAGTAAAAAAAAAAACATATAAAACAAAATCTAAAATGAATGGGGGGAGAAAATCTTCATCAATAGTGCACAAATGTAGTTCATACAGTATTTACAGGTGGAGCTGTGTATGTTTTATATCTGTGTTCATGTCATGTGCTGTTGTCTGCATCCACGTGCTTCAGAGCATTGAGGTCATGCGAGCTGTGTGTAGCCGCGTGTGCAGTGGCGTGTTGTCCTACCCGGCTGGCCCAGCATGTTGGCAAAGCGGATGTCTGAGCTCAGGGTCGGGTACATCTCCATCCAGGCAGACATGGAGTGAAGCTGACCGTGGTCGTGGAGCTCATCCAGGAATTTCTGAGAGAAAACAACAAAATATGAATTATTCACAATAGCAACTGCTGTTGTCTTGTGTTTATACAAACATTTGTGCTTTTTCTAACTTGGATTAAGATTATTATCAAACTGTTCTCGACAGAAATAGAAAATACAAGCAGCTGCTATAATAGAGTGAAGCCAGTAAAACTCACTGCAACACATGAAAAACATTTAAGACATCAAGTCAGCTTTTCTTTACCTCACATGTTGTATGCTTATAAGTATTTTAAGACATGTTTTGCCTCCTATTCCCTCTCACCTGGAAGGCCTCTCTGTTTTTGCGTTGTCGTCTCCTCTCCCTGAGAAGAGTCTTCTGTTTCTCCTCTTCCTCCTCCTTCTCCAGTGCCCGGATGTGCTCCTCAAAACAAATGAGGGCATCCTCTTTGTCCATATCTGTCAGCAAATAACAACACTATTAAATGGGGGAAAACAAAGTTCCTCCTCTCTTTTAAAACATTAACAGCTCTGTTTCCAACCGCAGTAGATGAAAAAACATGAATTTCTGCTCTCATACTCTGTAGCTCCTCGTCCTCTGCAAAGGTGGGGTTGTCTAGCAGGTACTGCTGGGCCTCTGACCAGGTGGTGCGGTAGGTGACGTTGGCCATGTTGTCCAGAATGTTCTTCAGAGCTTCCCAGTTTCTCTTCCTCAGCTGCTTGGCTTGTTCCTGGAAACAGTGTGTATAAGAGGAGAGGCAGTTAAATCATACAAATGTTTACAAAGCTCCCATCCCCAGACTACATCATCCATGATACTGGCAGATAAGGACTGAAATACAAATATTGCATCATTTTGATAAACATGCTGTTCATAGACTAAAAGAGTGTTGACTGAAATGTAGAACAAAGCTTTACCTTCTCTTTCTTTGCTAGGTAGAACAGTACATCTTCATAGATCTCCAGCCTGTCCCTCTCTGGAACGCAGCTCCACACCTCCTGCTCACTAAACATCTGTTCTGCTTTCCTGGTTTTTGCGAGTAAACACACAAAACACACAGAGAGTAATTTAGGATTTTTTTTTTTTTTTTTACACAATAACCCACATGAGGGCAGCATTTCACAGGCTAAATTTATGTTTAAACACATTGATTCTTAATGCAGGTCATCAGATGCACAGTCATGTAGTTACACAAAACTCACAAATTTTTTAAAGAAATTACAGTTTAAGTTCAGCCTTTCATGATGTGCACTTGTCATGAAAACATCTAATTTCCATGACCGCTGTTCCAAACTTGATGCAGCTCCACAGAGCCAGAAGCTGACGAAATGAAATAAGGTATTAAATGTAAGGACACACACACAAACATACACACAGACACACACACAGTCATAACCCTGCTATCACTCTCCAACTGCCTGATGTGAACCATCCCAGATTACAGCCTCAGTGACAGCTGAACTCTGAAACTGGCTGGTTGTCAAGGTCACCAGTCGATCTGTCCGTCCCCTCTGCCCGTCATGATGACTTTCACCCAAACACCCAACCACAGAGTGCTATTGAAATGGATGTCACGCGGCATCAGGGATCAAAATGGAAACATTTTGACTGTTACAGGCCCAATTTCCAATCCCTAACTAACTCCTCACTACATATGTATACACATTTAGTAAAAAAAAGAAATTAATGTAACGCTAGCATCTCTGTCACATTGATGTCAGTGAGAAATTCAATCAAAATGGTGACAAAGAATAAAACTGAAGACTAAGTTTGTTCATTTGCTGTGTTCTCAACATTAGTGTGATGAGCACAAACAGGTCAGAGCAGTTTAATAGGTAGTCAACTGTGTTGTAACACCACAATGGCGTGCACAAGCCATAGATGACCTTTAACTGATCCCATCTGCATAATTATATTGACAATTCAGGGAACCACAAATCAATGCAGGGGGGGGAAAAAAACACATTTAATGTGAGATCACTGCAGCACTTACTTGTATCTGGTGGTAGATGTCATCTTCTCATGGTTCTCCAAGAACCTCTGAAAGGTTTCTTTGGACTCCTTGTATTTAATTCTGGCCTCCTCCTTTTCTTCCTTCTCTGTTTGGACTTTGTAGGCATTGAACGCCTGCTTCTTCTCACTCAACTTGGGGAGTGCACTTTGTTGACAAAGAAAAGTGAGAATCTGAGGTCAAAGATCTGATGTTTTCTCACTTGCCATTGTAAATAGGATAAAATGATCCCAGGGGAATATCGTACCTGTAGCGAGGATCGTTGATGATCATTTTCATGGCCTGTTCCCAAGAGGAGTTTGAGGACACACCCTGAAATACAGAAAAGAATGAAAGTCAGGATGGCTTGTACTGGCAAAGTGAAGTCAAATTTACATGTCAAATTTAAAACATATACAAACAACAGATGAAAGACAAAGGGTAGTTTTATTGTGCTTTTTTTTTTTTTAGAAAAGCATGTGAGACAGGAGGAGGAACAATGAGCTGTGCTGCTTTGGCTCCTAGAAGTCAAGTCAACACATTTTCTTAATTAGTAATAGATGCTGGGTTAAGAGGTGTGGAGTGGCAATAATTCAAAGAAGTGCCACTGAGGACTTATGTAAGTACCCTTTCTGCCACTTGCCTCTCTCAGGGAGTGACTCCTTCATTCATTATGAACTGATTCCAACACGTGCCTCTGTCTTGTCAGTTGTCACAGTTATTCTAACTCACTGAAGCATGCCACTTTCTCTCACTGTCTTAATCCCAGCCAGCCCCCGTGCCTTTGATCCAATAAAGCTAATCATAAAGACAGAGCCATTAAGATCTTGCAAGAAATGGCAAGCAATCTCAGAGGAGAGCTTTGCGCACAAAATTAAAAGAGCCTAAATATAGCAGCAGTCAAGGTGGGTGGTGCTGTGGCCGCCTTGCAACCAAACACACAACACATCCTCGGCAACAGGAGGTGAAGCTTGACAATGGTGCTAAGACCTCCCAGGGTCTCATGGGGAGGGACAGGGATTAGATCTGGATCAAAATGCAAAGGATGCGCTGGTAAACACACCTGGTATTAACCTTAAAAACAGATCACATGCTGTATATATATATATCATGGTGCACAACAGACAGGATTTACATCCTCTGACATTAAGTGTCAGCGAATTAAAATAATATTTTTAAGTCACTTTGATGGTCTTGTTTTGACTGTTGGTGTTTATGCAGAAATTATGAAAACAAACAGACAAACCAAAAGTGTCTGTTCTGATTTCAAACCCACATTTGTTGATCCAGGAAGCAGCAGCAGCCTCATTTAACAACATGATAAAATGGAAAACTCACTGTAAAGCACCACTTATTGATCATCTTAACATAACATTGTTTATCTTGATTTTATTGACAAACATTTGGTATGTGTAGTGGCATTTTCAAATCAACAAGCACACAACAGATGGCAAACTACAGCCACCTTGATGCTCCTTTGGCACTATGAATAAAGCTCAACTGCAAGAGAAGCACTCAAGCCCTTCATAGCTGTGAAGTGCACCACGACGTCTTGTTAGGGACTGACAAACAATTGATTTACTACAAGTATCAGTCACAACAAAAAGAATTTTAACCAAGACAAGTACACTGATACAAACAGTCAGTTTTTGTATTTGACCTGGTTCGTGTCAGGTAACATGAACATGCACTACAGGGCCTAGAGGGACTCTGCAGCCTCTCTACTCTCCTACAGTGTGTAGCCTCTACATCACCTACATGTTAAACCCATCTTGACAGCATGACCACAGACTCACTTTCTCCTTCAGCAGCTCTTTGAAGGCTTGCTTGGCCTCCTCTTTCGTGTTCCATTTGTAAGTCTTCTTCTGAAGTTCTGGCCGCTCTTCCTTTGCGACTTCAATACTGAGGGCAAAGGAAGGTCTTATTGGATTAACTTATCTATGTTTGGATGAAGGTATTTAGCATGTTTCACTCACAAACACACACAAAAAAGACTTCCTCCTAGATTAAGTTGAAAAGTGTCATTGTGCTTGTCGTCACTATGATCCCATGGTTTGGGGTTTCAGTGTATATCTGACGACTGGAGCCAGTACCCGCCTCTGCATCAGACATAATTGTTTACCTGGCTGTAGCCTCTGCGGTGACTGAGCTCTCCGAGGAAGCCACAGGTGCATCTGTGGTCTCAGCTGTGTGATGCACGGCCGCCTGGGACAGGTGTTCCTCTGAGACCGCTGTTGCAGTTTCTGCCTCCATTACGGTCGCCATAGTGGCTGTATTATCTGCTTGCAAGACAGGAGCTGTGGTGGAGCTGGGAGCCGCTGCCTCTGCCGTTCTGAAATCATGCCATGACAGTACAGCTACATCACATGATCATAAGAATACCTGCGCTACAATATAATTGATAAAGGGTCATTCCATGAAAATTACTTGCATAAGTCATAATAATAAAATAAAATAAAAAAGGTTTTTGACCATGGACAAAGACATAATTTCTTAATAACCACTACATTTGTTGTTTGTAATACACAGATGCAGCAGAGGAAAGTAACTGAAGGCAAACAGGAAGCTCTTACCCATTCTCCTCTGCTTTGATCATGGCTGAAATAGACAAAAGGAGACAGCTGTTAGGATACTTGTTTTCATTTCAAAGCACAGTGCAGATAAGAACAAAGCAGAGAGATAAATGTACTGAAGAAGCCACCACGTGTTCTTGTATTTGTGCTTCCTGTGCTTGTACATCAATGATGTCCAAAGCCCCCTAATGCATGGCGTTATTCATCAAAGAAGCCAGCGGTCTGCCATTTATCATGCTGTTAAAGGCTCATCCATGAAGCGCAACATTGCTCGGTGAGGAACATGACTTCTCATAACAGGTTTGACATCATCAGACAGCAGCTCTTTACCTTCCAGATCCTCCAGCTCTTTGGGTTTGGTCCATCTGGACTCCTTCGTCTGAGAGTTGTAATAATAAGGCTTCCCTGTGTCTGACTTGTACTCTTTCCAAGGACATTTAGACAGCATTTGCTGGACAGGAACAGCAGAGGGGAAAGACGTTAGGATCCATATGAAAATTTTTCATCTATTTCATCAAGTATGTGAACAAATCTGATTGTATTTAGTATGTCATATTGACTGAGGATGAAAATCAGTAAATCTTGGCTAAAACAGGTACATTTACAATTTAATTAAAGTTGATTCATATGCAATGTGCCAAATAAATATATAAATTAAAACAATTATGCTGAAAAGTATGTCTATTAAGTATGTGAATATGTAATCAAGTAAATAGATAAGTACATTTCACATTATAAATAGTATGTAAGAGATAAAGAATTGTACTTCTGCAGGAGATTTGAGTTCTTCTGGTTTCTCCCATGTGGACTGCTTGGTCTCTGTATTGTAATAATAGGTCTTCCCATCCAGTGATTTGTGTTCGGTCCACAGGGACTTCTAAGGTGGAAAAAAACAACACATAGATGATCTCTCTCAGAATGAAAACGAGACCACAAGTCTACAACCATGGTAGCATCTCTGTAGCGGTACTTTGAGCTAAATGCAAATGTCAGCATGGTAACATGCTCACAACTACAACGCCAGCATATTGATGTTTAGATGGTATGTTAACCACATACTAACATTTACTAATTAGCACAAAACACAAAGTACAGCTGAGATTGATAAGAACGACATTAGTTTTGCAGGTATTTAGTGATAAACCAAAGCAATGGACAGATTTTGAACAGATAATATTATTACAATTCATATTCTGGGGATTATGAATAACAAATTTCACCCCAATCCACTCAATAGTTGTTAAGATTTTTCACTCTGAACTACTACTATTACTTCAGTCTAGACCAAAGTGGTGAACTGACCGACAGACACTGCCATCCCTACAGCCATGCTACTAGTGTGGCTACAAAGCAAGCAACCGCTTAACTTTTGTTCTATTTTAAATGCTTTTTCAGTTCTTTGTTGATATCAAGTCTTTTAATATACAACCTATGTGTACAAACCTTCTTTGGCTGTTCTTCCTGTGGAGATCCATTTGTGGCACTCTGTAGGACAAAGGAATAAATGAAAGGTTGACAGACAGCAGTTGGAAACACAGAAGGCAAAATGCTGGAGCTAATGATCAGAACTGTGTCAAAAACTTGCAGTTACTGCAAATAAAATAATGATGTTACACTTACAGTTGTTCCAGGTGCAGCAGCTGTGAAGATAAAAACACACGTTTGATCAGATACTTCTAATGAACACAAGATATGCAAGATGATTTGTAAATGACAGGTTAAGGATCTTACCTGTGGACTCAACACCAGGCTGTTAAAAAGAAGATTGTATTAGTTAATTATTTTTTCCCACAAAAAAACAAATCCACAAATTTGAAAGTTTACATCAGCATCTCTGTCTCTGAATAATGAAGTCAACTGGAAGTCATCATTTGCAATACAAAGCAACTGACAAAGCTTTCCTAATTAGTACAAAACTCCACACCCTCAAGATGCAAAATTATACTTGTGTTGATTAAGTGGATGTCTTATGATCTCTAAAGCTGTCTGGATGTTGCCACGGTAAATATATCACATTGCTCATTTGAATAACTTGTCTAATACTTCGTAGAAAAGAAAAATTAACATAGCATCAACAGGGAGGGGCCTGTGCATTTTATTACATTCATAGTGATTCACTGCTGAACCGAAGCCAAAACAAAAAAAGCAACAACAAGGGACACTGCAAGCAGGTGTTAATTTTCATTTTAATTAGACAATTAATTTAATGATATTTTTCAGCTGCTTCACCTAATCTGTGGTTAATAATACACTCTAAATATATATATTTTTTATATCCAACAGAAGTGTTACTTGGCTGTGCAATTCCTCCATTAAGTGTTTCACAGTTGGGAATGTATTTTTAAGAAGTGTGAAACAAGAGCCCTGATGAAAAAGAAGTGAGGAGAGTTACCGGTCCCGTTGGTTGTACAGCCGCAGCTGGCATGCGAGGGGGCATCATCATCCCTGGCATCATAGGTGGCATCATGCCTGGCATCTAATAAAAGAAGCATCATGAAATATTCATCTGGCATTTCCATACCACCCAGTGAAAGCTTAAGTATCAAGACGCGGTGTGAGACGGGGTGTTGGCGTCTGTGTGGAAGGCTGCTTGCGACTAAAGGGGTAGAAGGTGAGACTGACACTGAGTCTGCTGTGCTCATTTAATAGTGTGATGCCACAGCTTGCAATCTGTGAAGCAGCAGCACACCAAACTATGTCCCTTCAGCACCTTTTCAGACTTGTATCGCTGGCACCTTGATCAAACACTCTCCAATATCACACTTATTTATATGGATGACAAGCTCACATATGCTCGTTAAATTAAACCAAAGTTTTGCTTTAAAAAATATATGCACAAATAAATAAATAAATACATGAATAAATAAAACTAGAGTGTGACCACCTCAACTGTGTTTAGTCAACTGTGCTACATGAAACACTGGCAAACAATCTCCTCTCTAGAGCTGCAATAATTAAGTGATTAGTTGATAAACAGGAAAATCAATTAGCAACTGTTTTGATAATCAATTAAATGTTTTAGTTCATTTTTTTAAGTCAAGATGCCAAACACCTGCCGGTTCCAGCTTCTCAAATACAATGATTTGCTGCTTTTCTGTTTTATATCATTGTAAACTGAACGTCTTTGGGTTTTAGGCTGTTGGTCAGAAAAAAAAAAGTATTTTTCAATATTATTTTTTAAACGATTAATCGCAAAAATAATCAGCAGAATAATCGATAATAAAAAAAATTGTTAGTTGCAGCCTTACTTTGCTCAACTGAACTTTTTCAAAGACACATTAACTTCTGTGGTGAAGAGCTGAACAAATCAGGGAAGTAAAAAAAAAAAACTTTTCTAACGACCAACACATGACGGAGTTGAAGGAAAATTTCAGTTTTTTACGATTTGGGTTTTATTTTCGTAGCTCTGGCCACCAGCTCTATCAGTTATGAGTTTGTACTGACCAAAGTAATTTCTGAGATCTCAGGGCCATCACAGCGCTAAAATTAGGTCCAACAGGGCAAGATCTGCAAGCAGTCCGGCTCAGACAGGTTGGAAACAAGCCAACAGTTTTGCTAGATTAGCTGGAACTTTAGTAGAGATAAAACTTAAAGTGAAATTACTGGTAGTGATGCTGATCATCCCTCATTGTATAGGAAAAACCTGTTTGATCATCGGACCACTCATGTTTCTTGTCCCATCTGACCTATTTTTAAATGATGTTGCTACATTTTGAGATGTCAGCCATTACTTTAGTGAACACAATGTTATCATAACTAATAGAACCAAGACAAACAAAATCCAAGATGTAAAATATACTAGTTTAACAATTTGATATTTCCTAACTGACACTTAATTTTTCAGTGCTATAAAGCTGCATTCAGGCTGAAGACAGCACTGTGTTAAAACAATGCAAGGGGCTGCGTTGGTGGGGGCGAGTTTTTTAAGGTACTGGTGAGTTGATGAAATATGATCCAGGAAGTCCAGTTAGAGCTACAGCTAGGCTAGCATTTTATAACTCTGCAAAGTTATGATGCCGGCAACTATTTTATCTTTCTTCACAACGATTTCGAGGAAAACAGCAGAAACATGGTGTGCACGTTACAAAGTAACCCACCAGGAATGTGATTTTATGTGATTTTTGCCAACCCTGCATTGAAATACATTAGCACCCCTCCTGCATCAACAAACTGCACACATTCAAATGAGTTTTTTCACACAGAGCTGAAGTTGGCTGTGTCATACAAACATCTGTATCTTCTTTCAATATTCTGCTTATAACCATCCTACCTATAATAGTTCAAAAGCCAATCAACAAAACAGTCCATGGAGAACTCCAGAGCAGCACCAAATGTCTTTCATTTGGCAATATCCAATCTAACTTTTCCATCCATCTGTTTTTGGATGAGTGAAAGTCTTTATTTGATTCAGACAGAGAGGAGCAGCCAAAACACGACCCACAAAGGCACCAACAAGCTCAAAAAATACAAAGGGACCCACAAGCATCTTACGAGGCTCACCTGTCCCATTGGAGGTGCCCCCATTGGCGGCATTATACCAGGGGGAATTATACCAGGGGGCATCGGAGTCATACTGGGAGGTCGCTGTCCCATAGGAGGCATTCCAATGGGAGGGAAATGAGGCGGTATTCCTGGTGGCCCCATCTAGACAAAGGAATAAAGAGGGAAAAAGAAAGACACACTTGATTAGATGAAGTACTAGTAAACCTTTAATATTTACCACTCTTAGTTAAGCCCTGTACTACGAGTGGAAACAAAAGGTGAAGAGCTATTTGACACAAACATTTCTGTCACTGACTTACAAAGGGGGGAGGCATCCCTGAGGGCGGTACACCTGGATAAGGTGGCGCTTGGCTCGGGCCATTATTAGCCTCCGATGAAGACTGTCATGAATAAGAAACACCACAAAATGTTAGTTAACTCATTAGAGCCAGTGGTGTAATGGGTATTTAGCAGCATGCTTGATTCAATAAAACCACCACTGTGGTTTCTACAAATATGTCTGTAAGTTTTCTAAATATTGTTGTATTTGATTTTCTCACTACAAAATTAGTCAGTACTGTAGTTAGAACAAAAGATGTTTTATTATGACATGCACAACCTAAATCTCATTAAGACAATTATCAATTAAGACTAAGTGATACATTCCACATTTGCAGTTCAGTGCAATCAAAGGAGAACATGTTTAATATCATCCCATCCCATTTCTAAACTATAAGAAACAACACTCAGTATAACGCAATAAGTTTCGAAAGCACCACAAACTACAGGTTACAAAACTTCTCTAAACCAGCTTCAACGAAAAACTGATCATTTATAACCGTCATGAAGATTTGATATGGATTATACTGCATTAGTTTTAGCTTGGTGCACCATTTATTTTCATTATCGATTAATCTGTCAATTATTTTCTCAATTAATTAGTTGTTTGGTCCTGAAAAATGTCAGAAAGTGGTGAAAAATGTGAATCACTGTTTCTCAAAGCAAAACAAATGTCTTGTTTTGTCCACAACCTAAAGATGTTCAGTTTACTGTCATAGAAGATCAAAGAACCCAGAAAATATATTCATATTTGAGAAGATGGACTCGGAAAATGTTTACTTTTTTCTTGAAATATGACTCATAACGATTATCAAAATTGTTGGCGGTTAATTTAATAGCTGGCAACTAGTTGATTATTTGACTAATCGTTGCAGCTCTACAGTCAAGGCCTAAAATACATGTTTTATCCTGACAAATGTTTGGCAGTTTTTCTTTTAAAATGACTATAAGATTAATCGATTATCGACACAGTTGGCATTCAACTAATTGTAAACAAGTTCTACAGAAACAGTTAATTTTAGCTAATATTAATGATTCCTGGCGGTTTATGGGATTTCATATGTAGCTAATGAATGGACTGACCAGACAACTGAAACGTTGACTTAGCTAATTAGCTCATATTTTATTAATCAAAACAAATGCCCTCACAATCACAGAGTTTAGGAAAGGTGCAATCAAATGTTAGCTAATATCTGTGTCTGCCAAGTTCACGAATAGAGGTTCACGTTTAACAATTAACGCGAAGCTAGGTTACGTTACAGTCGCTCGTCTTTGACCGTTTAAAATAGCATTAACACTCACTGAACTGAAACACAGGCGATATTTAAACTCTTATCACTGCACCTGAGTAATGCTAACCTGGGTGACTGCCACAGTGTGAATGTTGCTGGTAATGAGCAACTACAGACACCGTCTAAACTCTGGTAAAGAATAATAGTATAAAGCTAAGGAGAGACTTTCACTTGCTATTCTGTTAGCTCAATATTTCCCAGCCTAGGCTTTCCATTTAAAACAAGAATTTTCCGATGTTCAACCTAATCACAGGTAACTGGCTGTCAGCGGTGTCTAACCACTTTTAGAAATAAATAATAATAATAAAAAAAGGTATTTCCGTTCCAGGACTTAGTCAAAGAAGGAGTGTGCTGCTAACTTAGCACGGCGCTAACACGACATGCTAACCCGTGCTGTTCTAGGACGTAGAACATTAATTTAACGTTATGGAGTCAAAGAGTCAGTAATTAACAACACAGTTAATATTTACATGTAAACTATATACAGTTCTGCCTTTTCTTTAACGATAAATACATGCAAATGTCCTTTTGAATGGATGTACTCACCATGTTGACTAGAACCTCGGAGACACTTGAACACCTCGCAACAACGAGCAAGACGATTGGTTGATCTCCGTCCAATGTAGAGAGGTCATAGGTTAAGATTCCGCGGCGTCATTCTGCGTCAGGAAAGCGCAATAAAAGAGACGCACAGTTTACTCTACAAGCACAACTTCACTCCTCACAGGTTTGTGATCTGGTTATATTTTGTATTTTCATGTTTGGAAATTGTATTTTCTTCTCTCTTAAAGATATTTTAAAGATATTTATGATTATATTTTTGTGGCAAGGATATACAACTTTCTTTAATTTCAGTGGTAGGTGGGTTTTTAGAAGCCCCTTAGAGGTTTTTTCATCCCACCTGTGCATCTTTTGTTATTGTATATTTTTTCTCTTTTGTCTTATCTTATTATATGCACAAATAAAGAACTAAAAAGATATATTTTGTATAAAAATTAACCTATTTTTTTCCAATAGTGGTTTGTTTAGAAATAATATTTTAATGTTAAGACAACAACTCTATAATTATGATGACTTTATTCAACACTATGGAATCCCTGTTTCATCAAAGGAAAGGCATGCAAGTGAAATAACTTATCCGATTCATCTGTTTATGTACATGTTTTTGATTTTATTTCATCCTTGCTTTGGCAATGTAAAGACCTGTTTCCCATGCCATAGTAAAGCCCCTTTGAATTGAATTCAATTGTATATCACACTACCATATGTGACCTCACACTGGAATCTCTTTGTGAACAACGTGACATGGAAACTCCTGCCTAATCAGTATCTGATAACTAACAAAAGAAGGGATATTGATATCAGCTGTACATTTTGTTGTAGCTCCCCTGAGACTGCTGGACACTTATTTTAGCCCTTTTGTCAGACTTTCTTGGAATAATATGTATTTGTATCATGTCTATCTATGAACAGCCATATTGATGAACATTTTATATTATTTTGGAAACATGTACTGTTTGGAATATTAGAGGATAGATAGATAGAAGATTTAGAGGTCTCTAAATTGAATTACCAGCTATATGTTTCAAATCTTTTAAGTGTACTGGTTAAATTTCATGGTTCAATTGGTTTTGACAAAGGAGGTCAAACAGCACATTGATTCAATATGATTTTCTTCCAATCCAAAGGCTGTAAAAACTATGAAAACCTGTTTTTTATTTAAAATCTTTATATGAACTGTAACTCTTCCTAGCTCAGAGTTGGTTTGATTATGTTTTTTCTTTTCTTTTCTTTCTTTTAAAAATGTTCTTAAAAAAATTATGGTTTTAATTGACATTCTTAGGTTAGATAATACTATCCTCATCCTGCAGTTCCTCACTCACGACAGAATTCTTGCCAAATAGGTTCGTCTGTGACACTCTTACAATGAATGACATTTTCTTCCGTTTTTTTTTTTTTTTTGGATGTTATAACAGATGCCTATTTCAGAATCTGGAGTAGCTGGTGTTCAGACACAGCAAAATTACCTTGGTCTATAGAGGATCATTGGAGAGCTGGCTGTGATTTCCCAATTACTGGCTTCTGTGACAGAGCTCTCCTGGCTGTATGTGGCTGGAACGAGTCCCAATGATGGTAGAAAATTAGAAAGTCAGCCTGCACGCTTTTTTCCTCTTGAAGTGCCATTCACATGGCTATGGTCCTCATTCTTTCCCTGTTGCTCTTGTTTTTACATTCTGGTCACATATTTTTCACACAAAACAAGGTTAAGCAGTAGCTCACCCATTATAAGAATTATTCAAACAGAAAATGAGTGTGATGGCCTCATGAACACATTGATTTTCATTTATTGCTGTTCCTGTTCTGTAGTGATGCTGTGAATAGCGTCTTAAACGTTTTGAATATTCAGGCTATGTTTGCCAGATGTTTTTCAAAATGGAGCATGTATGTGACGTGCAGCTTATGCTGGTCAGCGCTGTTGTTTACTGTGAAGTTCTCCCTGGGATTTAAAGCGCTACTGGAGTGTGAAGCATGCAACGAAGAGTTGGGAAACAGATGAGCCCACACTCGAGGTAGACTGCAATAAACTCTGATGCATTTACTGACAAGTGCAAGAGAATTCCCTATCCATTCTCTTAATAAGCCAAATAGACAGCAAGGCGACAGTGAGGAGCAGTGATGGATTGAACTTCAGTCTAATGATGGGAGTCAGTCAACCACAGTGTATCACTTGTCTTCAGGAAAACAAACCAACAGATATCCACTCATAAATCAACATTATTGCATAGCTATAAATGTTCCTGAATTATATTCTTGGAAGATTATTTAAAATAATATCAGATTTGGGCCGACTAGAGCGAAGTAGTTAGAGAAACTTTGCCTCAACCAGGTGCTCCTGGCAAGTGTAATATTAAGCCGTTTAAGCCTTTAATCTTCTTTTTTTGAGTCACAAACTGTTTTCACGTATTAGTTTTATACTAGAAAATTCAGCTAAAAAGATTTTTTATTATTTACATGATAGATTGATGTGAACTTTGTGAAATATGTGATATCAGGAATACTTAGGAGGAACAAATAGCATTTCATGATGTAAATTATTACTGTTCAGATCAACAATAACGTGTTTATATAAATAATTACATTTTAACCAGTTAACCAATTAAAATTCTACATCCAGTTACAATAAATGAAAATGTAGGAATTATCATTAATTTAAATTTTAGCTCTGACATGAGCATCTGGCATTTTAAGATAATCCAGATGTGCATTCAACTATAGTTGAAAATGAAATGTAAGCAACTGTAATTAAAAGTTTGATATAAAAATTAATTTTAACTGTAAATATGTGATATAATGAAACAATTGGTAACAGTTTACTTAATGTTCCCCTATTTAGCATTTACAACCTGTACATTAACGGTTAATAAATGGTTTATGAGACACTAAATTGTAGTTGTAAGCAGATATAAGTGTTTATTAATGTATTTGTCAACAACTACAGAATAACTCCTCCTGTGGGCACCCATAGGTGGGGGCTGGTGTATAAACAGATAATTAATGACAATACATAATAAAAAATAAGTCTTCATAGAAGAAATATATTATATGAATATAATTGCTAACAATACTGTACATCAATAAACACTCTTAAAAGTCATTTTGGTTGCTTATAACAACATTATAGTGTATTATAGACTATTTATCAAATGTTTATATGCTGCTTGTAAATGTGAAATAGGGGAACTTAAATAAAGTGTTACTAAAAGGGTAAAAGCTAAAACTGCTTGCCATAGTGTTTCTACCAGCAGGGGTGCAGTTTTGTAGCTGACACCATGTCCAGACTTCACTGCCAAGTATAAGTGAAAGAAGATTTTCTGACATCAATAAAAGGTGTCTTAAACAAATCAAATATCACTCTTGAATAAGTCTTTGGGTTCAGACTTCTTGTTGATCTCCCCACCATCTGTTATTTATTCTTCATTTGTTTAGATTTTGATCATTTTGATAATTTTGATCAGATGCTGAAACCATTTCTCATTAGTTTTCATTCACTGCAGCTTTATGGACAGTATCTTTATGCTTTAATGTTCTATTTCTGTATCCTAACACAGTTTACCGGTGCCTCATTGTTGTGTGTGTGATTGATTCGCTATATATGAGGTGGTCAATGTTTGCCTCTAGCAATTTTACCCAGTGAGCTTTGAGTCCAGCGTGCTGCTGACCTGCCTTACAGGCACTCTTCTCTCATCTAACAATTGGCTTCCTGTCAACCATGGTCACAGTAACTATCAACAACACACAGTATTACATTTGCTTTTCAATTTCCCCTCTAAAAATAAAGGAGGCAGAACAGCCTTGACTTAGGTTACATGAGTGTCTAGATTTTCTTCTAATATTGTGAGCTTTTACAAAATGTTTCTCTGAGACTTTTGAGGGAAAATAGTTGCAAAAGAAAAGTCTTTTTATGATTCATCAAACCTTCTTTCATGTGATGATTTCACATATTCACCTTCGTGAGTTCATTTTCTCTCACTTAAGCCTCAATCAGATGTTTAAAGTGATCAGTGATGGATTTTGTAGCACGTGAACATGTAAATGGGAGCACGATGAGGTATATTTCTGGAACAATGCACTCTATATTGCAGCATTCTCTGCCCTGAGGAGATAGTTTATCTAAACAATATGGCTGATAAGTAAACATCCTGATCATCATTTTTTTGTTTGTTTGTTTTTGTTGCTTGAGGGTAACATGTTTTGTCTAAAAGCATTTTTATCCTCTGGGTGATTATTGGCCACTGTGATCAATGAAAACATGACCTCTGAGCTCCCGCAAAAATCAAATATTATGACATTTGCTACATGCTTCATGCCACATGCAGTCTGGTTTATCTATGACTTTAACACTGCTTCTATCAAAATCTGGGATAATAAACTTATTAAGACATTGTTAACTGCTGTAAAGCTACACTGAGCTCTGCAGAGCTGAGAAACTATTTTCGGGAGAATTCCTCACTGGGTTGCAATTATCGCGCACAAACACACAAAGCTGTTGATTACTGAGTACCAGCTATTCACAATCTCTTGTTCTGAAAGAGATGCTGATTTCATGGATATCAATCAAGTAGATCAAAGGGTCTACCATACTTCTCTCTTGCAATGCTACACACACAGACAGCATACCAGATTTTCAGGCTTTCTCAGATGAAGATGACAGAAAACCTATGATGCCAGAGAACAGCAGTAAAAGTATGAATAAGACATGCCTGCTGAATGTCATAGTAAATGTCAGACACTATACTCTGCGTCATACTCTTTTTACACCTTAAATAAAAAATCTCTGTTGAAAAGATTTGTTGTTGAAGCAAAATGTCGACTCAGGAAGATTCCCTACCATGGACATGCATATCTCATGTCTGATAAATTTGACATAATACTCAGCACTTGTGAGCTTCTGCTGAATGTGTTCTTCTTCTGTGGTCTATGAGGATGTGTGAGCACTTTAAGAGGCTCTAGGATGCTTTGTCAGAAAATGACGAAAATGACTTGGTCAGGCTTCTGCTGACAGGTTGTCACTCAAAAAAGACAGAAGTTGTCTGTGTGTGTGTCTCTGTCTGTGTAGAAAAGATGGATAGAGAGCGTCACACACACACACACACACACACACACACACACACACACACACACACACACACACACTTGCTCGCTCAGAGCTGAAATGACAAAATGGAAATGACACCATCAGGACTTGCATGACTGATTTGCTTCCCATGCACCTCTGATAAATATAACCAATCGGACACAAATGGTAATATACAGTCAATAAAAGATGTCTTCACTTTCAGAATTATGAAACTCAAGTCAGACTTGAATTAGGGCTGCAACTAACGATTATTTTCATTATCAATTAATCTGACGATTATTTTCTCGATTAATCGAATAGTTGTTTGGTCCATGTAATGTCAGAAAATGGTGAAAAGTATTGATCACTGTATCCCAAAGTCCAAGGTGACGTCCTCAAATGTTTTGTGTTGACCACAACTCAAAGATATTCAGTTTACTAACGCTGAACAAGACTTTTTTATGTGACCAAAATGCTACAATTAAACTGAATTGAATTGAACTGAAACCACACTGAAATAGCAACGGCTACGCCTATACTCTGTGAATCTGGGGTTACGCCATGGTTACATTACCTAACCAATGTTGTCACAGTGGTAGCACCGGTCACTCAAAGTAGCCACACCCTTAATTATGCATAACTTTAAGCCTTAAAAAATTTTAACGGGTGAATTATATGAAAATTCACCCCCTGTACAGTTGACATGAACGGGGAAATTAACTATAGAGACCCAAACTGTTTTTTTGTACCAGGCTGTAAACATGTTTATTTCTGCTGCAAAGTTGGACATTTTAACATGATGCTCTATTGGTATTGACTCACTTTTCGAGCCAGCCTCAAGTGGCCATTTGAGGAACTGCTTTTTCTGTTTTTGGCACTTCCACGTTGGCTTCATTTTTCAGCTCTGGAGGTTGCCGCCTGGCTAAATATAGAAGCTTGATCTATCAGTTTGTTAACTTAGCTTAGTTTAGTTTAGCGTAGTGTAAAGACTGGAAACAGGGAGAAACAACTAGCCTGGCTCTGTCCAAAGAAAAAAAAATCTCCTTACCTGTGCTGTTTAATTAGCACAAACACAGTACTGATATACTTGACAGACACGCTAGTTGATTCCCTCTGTCCAGTCTTTATGCTCAGCTATGCTAACTGTCTCTTGGCTCTAGCTTCATATTTAATAGACATATATAAGCATGATATCTATCTTCTCATGTATATGTTATAAGAAATTCATTGATAGCCTACAAATGCAGCAATTCAAACCCACAAAGCCCAATGCAAATTTCGCAAAATGTTGAACTGTTCCATCTAATATTTTCTGTAATTAGTGACAGAGAAAAGGAAAATATTAGAGAGGGATAAGAAGGTCTGGTGATTTATTTCTATCCCGGCAGTGACACACATATGGCTCTTCACGTGGCAGACCTACTATTTCAGTGCATTAGCAAAAGTACAGGTTTGATTTATAGGATAATTGCATCAGACATGTCATAAAACTTGGTCATGCTTGTCTGAAATGCATTCACAACATGGTTGCAATGATTCAAATAGCAACTGTAGACACTAAGGATGTCATGCATGTAGCGTTTCTTCAATCACTCATATGTGCTATTTCTGGCGGGCCTCCATTTAGGGACGTAGCATAAAATACTGTTTCTCATTTGATGCATCAGAGGTAGAAATCAAGGTGGTGAGTGGTTTTCATTTGGGGATTGATGTCCAGCTGTTGGCACTTTCTGGCTGCTGTGTCTGTGGCCTATAATGGGAGAAAATGGCTGGGGAAAAAGGGAGGAGCAGCGGGAGCACAAAGAGGATACCAGGGGATTTATGTGAGTCTTCAAAATGGGCCTTTATGCTCCATGTCCCTCGTTTCAAATTTCCTAGAGAATATCCTGTTGCTGCAGTGTGTTCTCTGCATGATTGTCCTGGTGGTGGGTTTATCAGGACTGGAAAATAACTTGGCTTATTTGGAACAAGTGGGGTTTTATGTGAATGTAATACGGTTGCTACCATTTGAGGTTATTTTAGAAGCAACATTAAATTTTCATATGAATCTTATCAGGTCAGGCTTCTTTGGTGTTGTTCATATAAAGTTTCTTGGTAGTAGTTACCAGTGTTATGTCAGTGAAGTTCTTTTAAATATCATATTTCTATATTTAGGATATACAAAAGAAATTTTAAATTAAAATCAATCACTATATCAATGGGCAAAATCCACAAACTCATAATGGTCAACATTTTGATCACATAGAATAAAAAATACAACATAACCAAATTAGCCAAAACGATCTAGACTATAAAAAGAAATTAGTTTTCACATATTTGATTTCAATATTTACTGAATGCCCTTGTATGTGTTTAGTTTTATGTGATGTTAATGTGATGTAATGTCATATACACTCAAGAAATTATCTATATATAGCAAAGTATATTATATTGTTACATTATTGTTTGTTTCCTTGCTTGCTTGTTTGCTCCATCACAACATAAACAACATAATCAATCAGCAACATAACTGTGATTAAAGCTCATTCATTCTGTGCAGCATTTTAAATGAGTTCAGCTCCTCTGTATTTTTTATGAAAGGCGCTCAAATGTACGGATTATGCAGCCACGTATGAGAACTTTGAGCTAAGCACCAAAAGTTTATTTAAAACATGAGTGCCAGCAAGTGAGTGCAGAATTACATATGCTAGTAGTCATCAAAACTTATGCTCAAACGCAGGATGAATATTTTAGCCACAGGATTTTTTTTCAGCTTATCTCAGCGTAAGAGCAAGTGGGTTACGGTGTAATCTCTGGATCAGCTATGGCTTTTAACCACACTCACCACACTGCTCTTGCAAGATTACTTTGAAATATAAACTGCTTTCAAGAGAGTAGCCCATTTAAACCCATCTGATATTATTCCTATCTCCAAGGAACAGCACAGGACTTTCTTACCCAAAGAGAAAAATACACCGAATCGATAAGCACATTGACTTCCATTGCTGAACGTAATTGCTGTTATATCCCTCCCCACTTCACAGAACATTGTGTTCGGGACATGAATGAGCAGTCAATTAGCTATTACAGTGCTCATTTGTCTGTATGTAATATCCTGCCTGTCAATCAAACAGGGAGACGCAATACAGATAATGATACTCGTAGTAGTTTATGAATCAGAATTCACGTGGATCGTCATTGGCACGGAGGAAAAAGTACCATGATCCCAAGTATCTGTGGCCTTGATGTGGCATCTGTTTGTGAAACTGAGCGTAGTTGTTTTGAAAGACTGTCGAGATCAGGTGGGGAATCAACATCAGGTGTGGAACGGGACACAGATCCCAGAGGGGGCCTCAGTGGGCAGTGTACTGTAAAATGGGGCAGCGGTGGCAGGTTCACCACACCTTGTTGAATCCCTCAGTACTTGACGAACTGGAGATAAATACCTCCAAAAATGTTCACTCAGAGGAACCATTTGACATCTGTTATGCAAGAGGACTAATTCTGTAACACACTGGAATGCTTCTAAACATCTGGCAATACCAATTAGACATGCAAGATTGACCACTGGCCACGAGAGAACAGAACATTTTGTTGTGAAGTTTTGCTGTGAGAAGTTAACTAGATTCATTCTTTGAATATAAATAGATTTTCTGTACTGAACATATAAAAAGGGTCCTCACATCAATGGTATTTTCGGGACAGATTTTTTAAAAAATCTGCTCTCTTGGAAAGTGACACAACTTAATATGTAGATGAAACTCAGAAAGCTGGAAGACATTCGAATATTAAGATAAAATTATGTATTTGTTTTCAAATACAATGTATGTATAACAAAATAATTTCAACTCAATTGTCCACTTACCAGCTCTTGGTGCTTTCAACTGCATCAAATAGGGCTGGCTCAGGTGTCATAATGTAACCTCAGAGAGTGGTCACCTTATGACATGTCTCTGTGGTGGTACATCTACTTTTTTGACATTATCAAATTGTAGAAGGAGCGTTACTGTACACACAAAAATAGGTGAAAACAATGAAGAGTAATGCCTGCTTAAGGCAGTACAAACCACTTATTTATTCAAATAGACAACTTTTTAATCCCAGCTTTGACGTCTGGTCAGGTTAACACCTTAAAAAATGCAACTGTGCTGTCAAAACGTCTATAACATGGCTTAAAACATTGTATCGGAGGTGTCATTGTGTGAGTGGCTTATCTTGGATGCATCAGTAAAACGGGCAGTCAACAATGATTTTTAATTGAAATGTCAGTTATATCTAGTGCTGTGCAGGTATCATAACAGCACCCTGGAAATTAATTTCCACATCACAGTTCAGTTATGTGAAAGTAAAGGAAAAGTTGAAATTTAATTTTTCATTCATTTTATTTCTTCTATACCATTGACACTTTTTGAATTTATTCAAAGGGAGGTTTTTCTATTTTTGCTCAGGGCTTGTCTCTCTGACATATATTGACTACTTTATTTCAAAGCCTCCCTGAGACCCATGAGACCCTCAACGAGTCAGACAGACTCATTGTCCTCCCAGATGTGGTGACTGACACAGCATTTAGATATTCAGTTAGCTGAAAGCACCTGCTCCCAATCTGTAATGAGTATGCAGAGTTTGAACCAAATGGCCAAACCCTGATAGAAACTCTGAGCCAAGGCAAGAAAAAAATAATAACCTCTTCTCTGAAGCCCAGGTGGGGTGGCTCAATTTAAAACCTTCCACCACTTTAATTCACTGACACCTTTGATATTTCATTAAATTGATGCCTTAAGCTGCTCCGGGAATGTGACGAACAGATCTCATGTCGTTTGTAGAGCACTCACTCTCTCTCTTTGCTGAGGTTTGTTTTCATAATTATTCCAACCTGCTAAGCAATTTCTCACCACATAGTGAAAGGTCATTATTATTCTGTGATAAAACTGTATCAGTAATAATGAGTTAGGTCATACATTTTCATGTTAAAATTATAATCTAGGCACAAGCTGCATATTGAATAAGGCACTTAGAGGATGTTCTTGTCCTGGCAGCATATATATCTAATGAAGGACATAAGGAATACTTACTTTAACATTAATAAATCAGTTACTTAAGGTGTGTGTGGGGTAGATTTTAGCTACAGAATGTAGAACCAGAATTGTTAATGTAAATATTGTAATATTTTTGGAATTATTATTTGTGCATCGATTATGATATGTACCTTAAAGATCTTATGTTTGCACTTTAAGACCTGCAGTTGAATATATGCACTCACTGATGTCAACTAATATGACCTCCAAAACTTTTAGGTTTCAAGAAATAACAGTGATGTGTTTTCCTGCGATAAAAAAAAAGCTACAAACAATGTGGGGAATTTTTACAGTCCCTCAGTGCTTCATTTCAGCCAAATTGGACGCTTCTGAATGTGTCTGCATCTGGCAATCCCTGATTGTTAATTAGATATCATGTTAAACTGTCATTCTCTGTTTGCCTGACTTATTTAATTTGCTCCATCCCAAATGCTCAGTTCGCCCTTATCTCTAGGAAACAGTTGGGCTGAAGCCATCTCTCAGCCGACTCTCATTTAGGCTGGTGCAATCCTGTTGACTTCACACATGGAGCGGTCCTTTTGTGCCGTTTCTCAGAGGCTCTGATACCACAAGTCTGCCCTGTCAGGCTTCAGACAGGCATTTAATTAAAAGAACATTGCAGAGTTGTTTTTCACTGTCTCCCCTTCAGCCATATCACTCTTACTTGACTTCACTTGGTCAAGATGTATTTAAGGAGCTAACTTTTGGTATTTAATCTTAAAATGGGATTCCAAATTTATGGAAATCAATAAACCTCTAGGTATTTTTTGATTAGACACAGTAGGGTTATTAAATTTTGCTTAGTGTAGATTTGGATGGAGCCCATCAACAACAGAGGACTTCTTGTTAAATATTGTCTTCTACCTTCTGTAGTCTAATATTTAGCAGCATGAAAATGTTTAATCGTTTGGATAATAGATGCCTAATGCCTCTGTAATGACACTTCTCAATCACTGAGCACAGATAAAAGCCCTCACCTCACTCTAAAGTTGCTTGTGATTACTGATGTGAATAAAGGTAATAATACACCACAAGATTTTTTGTATATGTCAGAGATTCATGAGCTTGCAAGGAAAAAGTGTAGACTCTCATTTTATCAGATGGTATAAACTGCCAGTTTAGAGTAACAATATAATGCCTCATAACATATTCATTTACTTGGATTGAAGACATTGTTTCACCTACAGTTGACACAAGTTGGACAGCAGGCAAACTGACCTGAAAACTGAGTTATCTTGAGATTAAGTTACTTTCCTTCCAGTTAATTATTCTTATTATTTACATAAACTGGGGATATATGTATGTAGTGCTATTAGTGAAGCCCTGATTTTGCCTTTTCAGCTGGCATGTAACTAAAACACAACATCAACATTCAACCTCCCCTGTTTAGATTTCAATTGACTCTTATTTAAAGGGCTGATGTGATTTCAAAGTTGTTACAGATGATCACGCATCTCAAAAATGTGGAAAAGCTGGCTGGGATGTCAACTTCACTGTGGTGCCGAAGATAAAAACAGATATCTACAGACCCTTCACCAAGAGACCAGTATGTACCGTCTTGTAAATGCATTCTCCAGAGAAACGCCGTTATTTCATCATGAAGACAGAAAACATAAGATATGAAGCTCTTTGGCTCTTGTCTTTCAGAAACACTTCAAAACTGTTAATCTTCCTTGCAATAACATGCTATGCTAACAGGCTATGTGTATTCTACCTGTGAAAATGTTGCATCAGAAACACCTGCTTTGCCACCAGCAGCTTCAATTTCAAAATAAAAAAAACTACACAACCTCGTCATGTGCTAAAATAAACCCACTATTTCTGTGATTAAATAATATTCATCAGCACAAAGTGTAAAACAAGCTCACAACAAAATACAATTACATTCATTGCTTTTTGACAGCTATGCCAGAAGGATGGGAGGAGAATTTATTTAAGTGACTTCCTTTGAGGGTATCAACTTTTTCAGTCACAGCTTCCATCTGCCTACCCATACAGTCTACTGACTCCGAGGTTCTTAATTGCTGCCCTATTATCTCTGACAGTTACTGACTGCAGGCTCCGTAGAGTATTCTTGCAGTCTTTCAACTCGTAACATTACAGTTAGCATGGCAGACGGGGTTTCAGGAGTATTAGCGCTGGGTTTAGCCCTCTTGGCAGGGCAAGGCTCCAGGCTTCTATGAGGAAGTTCAGGTTCTGCATTGTCAAACTTGGCCTCCAAAGACTTCCTGGCATTTACAGTAACTGTGAACTGTACAGTTGCAGTCCACCTTCACAACGAGTAAGCTAACGTTGCTTTTCAAAGATTAACTAGCAGTTAGCTAACGTTAAAATATCCTCAAATGTGCAAACTGAAATGTAAATGTTATACTGAGAGAAGGTCTGATGCTTGACTTGGAGCAGTTTAAAGTCAAATTACTTTAATGCACCTTTTGAACTAATTCAAAGAAAGTTGTGAAACGGTGATATTACTCAGACACCATCTTGGTTGCCCTCCTGGAACGAGATTGAAAATGTGCACCCCACAGTACAACAGAAAGAAACTACTTCTCGACAACTTTTTTGTATTAATTTAACCAATAATTAGAAATAGGAAGTTGTTTTTTTCTTTCCTCTTGGCAGGTGGAAGCTGTGCTGTTTGGTGGTCATTTTTAAAACTTCTTCCCATCCTTCTTATGAAATCCCTCAGCAAGCAGATAATGGTTGTAAGTTTATTTTATTGTGCACTTGTTTAACATTCTATCATGATGAATATTATATATCACAGGAATATTTTTGATTATTTTGAGTATTTTTGCTATACACTTTATAAAGTGTATGGTAAAAACAGTTAGAATAGTACAATAGAGGAGAAACAGTGAGAATTGTTATTAAGCTCTCATTCTGTTGTTTGATTTGTTTAACTCACTTGTCTCATGTGCTTATAAATGATGTAAGCATGATTTATTAATAATACCATTAATAAAGCCATTGATTGATGCTTATAAACTCTTCATAATGGATGACTTGATCAGTGGTACCGAAATGAAATTTCTTTTGTTACCACTGATTATGGTGTTATTGTTTGAGTGGCAGCTGCTCCTTGTTAGAGTCACTTGTTACATCTGCAGGCCTACTCAAAGGTGCACTATACTCATTTCCATGATAAAAAGCTTTGAAGAATTTGATGCCTATTATCTCTAGACCTGAACATGGTAGTAAAGGTCAGGAGCTGGAGACATTCATTCAGTTATAAAGAACTCAAAGAGAGAGAACAGCAATTTCTTGTTCCTGCATGTGGTGCTGTGACCAGACAAAATCAAGGTTTGAGAGGCCACAGCTGAATATTTATTGTCCAGCTCTCAGATCCCATTCCAGCGTCCTGGCTACTCAAACATGAATCTCAAAGTGTCAGTTGCCTTCTGTCAAATCTGTCCGACCTGCCAGTAATCAGAACCTGCATTCAAAGGCTAATGTAACGTGACAGTTGTCAAACCATGCCGCATGTCACTGCAACATCCTTCTAGGAAAAAACAGTATACTGCGCTCACAGCTATTTATGGCATCTTCGTTCAGACATGGGAACATCTATACAACATGTCATTCTGGACTTTGCTCAGACAATACATGGACAGAGACTTTGTTTTTTAGGTTTGATGACACATTTTCAGGTAGATTTGATATTCAGAACGCAGCTGTCAGAAACAATGCTGGTCAAAGCTACAATCAAGTTGGTCCAGTTAGGGATAGAGAATATAGAAAATCACAAATCTGAAAAAACAATGAGTTTAGAATTGATTTGTGTGTGTGTTTGCCTGTATCGTGTCTGAAATAGCCTCTGCAAAACTGAAATCCATAACTGTTACACTGTTTTTGTCCTTTTCTCTTTACATGTTTTAACTAAAACTAAAATAATTCATTCGTTTTAAAATGTTTAATTTAATTTTTTATTAATTCTTGTTTTTCATATTTTTATGTAATTCTCAGATGTTGTGCTCTCAATAAGATACATTGTAAACCCTTAAAAATGCTATAAAATAATAATATTTTTTTACAAAACAAATAAAATAGACAACTTTTTTGTATTAACACACCAAACTTCCATTTCCATTTTAGCATTTGTATGTTTCTTTATATACTTTTTAACAACTCTGTCTAAAATGTTAACTGTCTGTCTGGTAAACAAATACATAAACAAAGACAGTATCTGCTAATAAACACATCAACAAATGAACTGACAAATAGGTTCTTTGTAACTGCTCTCCAAAAGGACCCGCATGAGCCTGTTTTAAATCCGTCACCTCCATTGCCAGGATGATGTCTTATATCACCGCCCTCCAAAAAAGTTACAAAAATGATTTATATAACTGTTTTCTGCTCAGCCATCTCTTTGATCAAAGCAGTATTATTTGATTTTTTTTTTTGGCTGCATGAGGCAGTGGAACAGCTTGTCAACACAACATTGACATACTATCACAGTATAAAGTCATTATGACAAAGATATCAGCGAAAAATTCACTAATTACACATCCCACAGAGCAACATTAGCATTCATTTGGAGTTGTGATCTAGCCATCTGATGAAAGTCCGGTATTCACTCCCCTTTTAGCTCTCATCTGGTGTGGTCCTCACCAACTCCTGAGGGGAAATATCTGGCTCTATAGCTGCTGAATGGTCCACCGCCGGCTTTGTGTGTCTGCTGTTTGGTGCTGGTAGTGTACAGTGGGTATATCAGAGCTTGTTTTGCTGAAAACAGCTGCCTGCTGCGTCTGGAAACAGCGCTGATAAGAGCAGTGAGACTGAACCAACAGTGCAGTTGATGGCCTTGAGTAGAAGATGTTTGTGATTCTTTTTGTGTTTTTCATTAATTGGAAAATTACTGTTTGATGATCATGTACGCTGTAAGTGGCGAGTTGATTTGTTGCTTATGGGACTTGGGACTCTGCATCCTCCAAACACTGTAATGCAGATTCTGTTTTTACAGTTAAACCCTGTGCTTTTTATAGAACAACATGCAACCGGCAATTTCTATATTCACCCTCATGATGTCATTTACTTGTTTTAAAGCTGCAGTTGTCCTTTCGCTCTTCTTATAGCTCTCCATCAGAGCAGGAGTATTTAGAAAATTAGATGCCACAAAATCAAGTGGGGATTATGAAGCTCACCAGTACTGAGTCACTCAAAAGCAGTGTGCACTTGTCTCATCTCTGACCTGAGCTGAGCATTTCTATTCAGCCACAATGAAACTGATTTCAGATAGTCTTTGCTTCCCATTTTTTTTGCAAAGGCCAACAGAGGGTTGAGCCTCTATTATTGTCTGATGAGACAAAATAAGTCAGCTCACCAGGAAAAAATGTTCTGCTTGTTAATGGCAAAGTTAATCACTGTACCTGTTTTCTATGGCAGTCCCGCTATCACTCACATCTCTCCCTGGTCTTGTCTCCAGGGGTCTTGTTGCTATGTACATTGCTATCTACAGTCCCATCATTCTTCAGTAAACACATTATCACATTTATGGGTATTATTAGAGTTCAATTTATGTTCCTTTCAGCCTAGAGCAGTCTGTCAGGCACTGATGACAAAAACAATGCATTTATTTTGCAGGATGTGGGAGCAGCTTTAATGTTGTGGTTTTTTTGGGGGGGGGGGGGGGGGGGGTGAGGGTGTCTGTAGCCCCTGTGAGAGATTTTTCATTTGCATTTACAAAGCCTGGTGGTAGAGCCTGGTGGCACTAAAAAAAAAAAAAAAAGCTCTGCTCTGGATACAGCTGATGTGTTTTGACATTGCTGTCACCAAAATGCAGCCTGAAAGCAAGCAGAGGGACACTGAGGACCCTGGAGAGAGTGGCGCAGAGATGGAAAGAGGTAGAGAGGGGAAGATTGAAGACCACTGAAAACCAGTTGAATAGATGGACAGAGAAAGACACAGATTTTATTTTATTCACCATGAAGTTCTCATATTCTACTGCGTAAACAAGCTTGATTTCAACCCCGTCTACCTTAGAAATCCGTGCAGCTGACATATCCTGTTATTACATTTTCATCATGAAAAGAACAATTTTCTAAATGTCACCTGTAGTTTTCAAGGCTTTCATCCATCAGCAGCTGACCAGCAGAAATACACTGTGTAATGGAGACAGCCTGTCATACACTTTCTGAGTCTTTGTCATAGCCATCGCTGCTCCAGTTTGTTTGTGTGTGTGTGTGTGTGTGTGTGTGTGTGTGTGTGTGTGTGTGTGTGATAAAGGGTGCATGCACTCATGTGTGTGTGTTGCCTGTATTGAGAGTTCTTGGAGTTCACTAACCCCTGTATACCCATTGCTTCAGGGCTGCAGAGGTGACTGCTGTCACTAAGCTGTCAGAGGGCATTAATCCTAAAAGTGCATATAGAACATCAAGCCTCACAAGAAAGTACATTTCTTACAAGTCCCCCCACAGCCGCTGTTGTGTGGTGTCATCATCTTGGGTTAGCAAAGATTAAAGGAGGTGGCAATATCGTCAGCCTATTTCATGTCACTTTCATTCTTTTTGTGCCATGACGCTCCCTATGCTTCACATCTGCTGTGTAAAAATAACTTAACATGGCATGGCACCACACTGACTGGGCTATTTTTAGCAAAAACCTTTGGAAACCAATTTGCCTCTCCAATAATCTTTCAAATACCCAGACAAAGTAATGCCCGTATCTGACATATAATGAAGAGCCCCCCCGCCCCCAGAGGCTGCCTGTTTTGGGACATTGTGATGTGCATTGCGTGATGAAAGCAGGGTGTGTCAGAGCGCTACTTTCTCTCTCTGCCCTGGGGTCGCTCCAACAGGGACCTCAGCCTTTCGCTTGCTGTCAGCTGAGGGAGTCTATGCTGAACTGGTCTAACCTGGCAAGCTTACTGTGCTGGCTACTGATTTATAAATGCCTTGCCAATGACAGGAGGACTATTCGGTGCTGTTATCAATCTGCTGTATTGGACAGTCATTTGGTGAAACAGCGGTGTTCCTGTCTGCTCTCAGTTGTGCGCAACACGTGACAGGCTGTGGGTCACTGTTCACCGCAGTGGAAAATCTCATGGATTCATACGCATTGATTTGAATTCTGTCTCATAAATAAAAACGACTGGCATGAACGTGAGGGATGGCAACAAGGGGACAGGCTTTGATGGCAGCGTATGAACTAAAGTTTGAATCCAGCAACTAGTAATTACAACAGGCAGAGACTGAAGATTTAAACTCTTTGATTTGGTGGTTGTCAGTTGCAGAACTGTGTGTGTTCCAGCCCTGTTTAGATCAATGGGACAATTTTGTACAAGGAAAAATATTGTAGCAGTTGCATATATGAAATTTAAAAAGTGAAAATGGTGAGTATGATGTTTAGTCTGTAGCTTTATGCTCATGGCTGTTGGGTGGGGACAGCTGTTGTTAAAGGAACACAATTTAATTCTCATGGTGCTCTCACAAGTGTTTTTTAAAAATTGAATTGTATTTCTTTATACTGCCAAGAGCAAATATTTTGCACCATATTTCAGTATCTTTATATTTGACCATTTTCTTGTCATAAAAAAATATTCAGACTTATTTCGATTTGCGACTCAGAAATTAGACTGATGCATTTTTTCAAATTGAGGCAGCACTTATATAAGAGGTTGACCCACTGTAGACTTAGAATGGTAGGGGAGGAGAAAATAAGGATGTAAACATAAGAAGTTAATTTCTAAAAGCACAAAATTTAGCTATTAAATCATCAAAAATGTGCTAAGACAATGAAGTAGTGCATGTCTTACAGTATAAGTTGTGAACAAGGTAATAAAACTTCAGCAGCTCTGACTTTAACAGTTTTGAAAAGGACACAGACAGGACAGATGCTCCATGTCAGGCACCGAAGCAGGTCCCTTTGACAGGTAAATGTGTGATGAGAAGAGTACGGAAAGGCACCATCAGTCTGGTGAAGCCCTGAGGTGTTGTCAAGGGATATGATCAGATCTGCGAGTGGTAGAGGGGAGGAGGAGGTCAGAGTTGGAGTCAGGGAGTCAGACTAAAATGGTGCACACCAGCTGCAGCTGCTGAGATCGGCTGCAACTGCAGGGCTCAGATTAATGACGCTCTCGCACCTCTCTTGCATGCAGTGGTGGCGTGCCAGGCTGTTAGCACTCTGAACACCTTTATATCCACACTTTATGAATACATCCACACACTCATATACCTGGCCAGTATATGATGGTCCTGGGTGGGCTAAGTTGGCTAAATTTAAAATTCACCTTCTCTCCATTTTGGCCTTTAGTTCACACTAAACCGGCATTTGGAAAAAGATGATGTTTGCCTGCTGCCCAGGGGCTGCATGGCAGGCAGACCACTTTCTGTTCACATTTTTTCAAGCCTATTATAGTACAATAAAATATAATATGTCCATAAAGCTCTAGTCAGAATGAAAGCAAAGCAAATTTTTGCCTCATGTGATTTATGCCAATTTGACCACTGGACCTTTTGTGCAGTCTGTGTTTATTCACCCAAAACAGCCAGTGTACCAACTGTACAGATGTCAGCTGTAAGCTGGCTAGAAATGTACACACTGACAGCCTGTGTGTGTGTGTTTGAATGACAGCTCTGCCTCTGACTGAACTGACCACAAACTCCAGTTCTTTACGAACTGGCCCAGAGTCAGTGACATGAATAAAGCTTGTAAAAATGGCATTTATTGTTGTTTATTGTATTGTTGCTAATGAAAGCGTGTGAGTGTGTGTGAGTGTGGTTAGGATGTTAGAAATGAGGCCACTTAAATAGGCTGAGGTCCAATTTATCAGGTGTATGTATAAGTGAGGGGACATCATATTCCTGATGTTCCCCCGCCCAACTCTGCCTATTGGCTCCTGATCAGGAAGCCAATCCAACCACACAAGCAGCAGGAGGAGAGGGAGAGACATCACATGTATGAAGTAGACAGACCCAGGATAAGCTAAATGTTTTGCTCAAGTTGACACATTTTCAACTCGCATGGATGTGTCTTTTCCTTTAGTGATTTGATTGACATCTCAGTAAAGCAGTACAGGAATTACTGTTTGCCTGATTAACAAGTAGCATCTATGATCTGTCATCAAATCACTAGTTAATGCTTATTGAGTGTCTGACAACAGAACAAGAACAATATGTAAATGAGAACAACCAAATAATGAGCTGTACTGATGTATTAACACGCAGTATAGGTGATGATAGTGAGCAGGAGGCTTAATGGAGGTTTAACCAGATACAGATGAACTGAGTGAATGTGTCTATTCTTCTCCCTACTAAATGTAAGCACACTTGTGTAGTTAGTTTAGTTTAATTTAGTTTGTGTGGTGTAGGAAAAGAGAAAGAGATTCGTGCCCTATCGTTTAGGTACTTTTTACCCAAAGAACCTGAAACGTGTGCACACTTTGACACATAAATTGCATTATCAGAGTTTGGCTGGCTTGTTAAAGTATAGTCTAATTGCTCTGTCACAATCACAGCTACTCTACCCACTGTAAAAGCCACCCACGCTGCTCAGAGTCTGTTTGGACACAAAGACACCTCTCCTCCTCTTTCCCTTTTTAATCACTAATCAATTTCCTCTCAAAGGAAGCAGGGAGCTGTTTAATGGTTACAAAGAGGGGAAAACAAGCAGAGAAATAGATCAAAGCGTCTCTAACACTAGCCAGGTGCAAAGCTCCGAGATCAAACCTTTTACGTATGTGGCGACGCGAGCAGCTGCGTAGATAATCCAGAATATTATAGCCAGGCTTTGTTTTTAAAATGGGTGGTTTCTGCAGCTCAGTTCCAATGTAAATGGAATGACTGATAGCCATGAATAGGCTAATCATATCTCAAATGCTTGATTGGATGACTGGTGCTTTAGTCACGCTGGGGTTTGTAGCTCATTTATGACATCTAATAAGAGCTACTTAAAGGCTAAATGGCATGTTTGTAATCACTGATTAAAATGTTGTGCTAGATTTCAGAAGATGTTCAAGGAGGACTGGTGTAATTATTATAGAAAGGTATTCATTTTGGTGCGTGAAACTAAAAGGGTAATAACCTCTTTTTTTTCACTGGAAATCATACCTTGAAAAACCCACAAAAACCAGCTTTGTGGCACAGTTTGCAAACCTGAGTTGATGCAAACTGACGCAGTCAAACAGGCGGGAGTTTATTGGTCATGTGATGCAGCTGACCTTTCATTTGTAAGAATAAGCAGCGTGGACAACAGAGCAGCAGAGGTCTTTTAGAAAGTGGCTCCTGGAGTGTGGCGGCCTGGATGCTGATCCTTTGTGACAGCTGTTGTGTTGTAAGGTGTGGCTCTGCTAGGCTGGGTTGTCATTTCACACAAACTGCTGCAGTGCTCCGTAGCCGCAGCTGCACCTGTGATGCTGACCCTTATAGCATATAAGCACAGGAGAGAAAGGTGTCACACACACACACACACACACGCACACACACACACACACACAGACACGGCAGAGATAACACTGTGAACAAGAGAGGGAGATCTACTGGATTGAGCAAACGCACCCTGAAAGGTAGATGTTATCAGAGTGGTTGCACTTGTTAATAAAATCCAATTCCTTGATCGTTCATTGCAGTAAATAACTGTAAATGTTTATCTATTTGCTCTACTTGCAACTACACATTTATGTTATATTAGTGACATTTGCGAATGTCACACAGCTTGTGAGGTGAAGTGGACAATTCTGATACTGATTTACGCTCTTTTTCTGTGCTCAGATAACATCGTTCGTGCAGATTAGCATTTTATAAGTCATCTCCTTTTCTGACTCATTTGCTTCAAAGTCTTTCAATTTCTAATCTGTTATCTTTATTTTTTTTCCATCTCCCTGTCTTTCTCTGTCTCCCTCTATCTCCTGTGCTTTATGATAGATCTGCTCTGTCAGTGCAACTGCTTATCTTTGCCCACCCAGTCTTTCCTGTCTTTTGTAAAATATGATACTTTCATCGGAAAAGTCAAACATGAGAGTAATTGTTCTCTTTCACAAAGGCAGAATTGTCATTAAGACAGTTTTTTACTATAGTTTTTAATGTACTTACCTCACCAAGCCTTGGAACTGCCACAATTCAACTCAACTTTATGAAAAATATTTCATGCTTATCCTTTTATATATATATATATATATATATATATATATATATATAATTATTTATTATTATAATTAAATTTCCATTTGTGGATTTGCTGATTTGCCTGTTTGGAGATTATCACCAGCACACAGTGTTGGGGGTTTTTTCTCTGGAGCTAAGATGCAGCATAGGATGAAGTCTGTGGTCTGACCGTGAAGCACCTGCAAACAGAGCAAGGCGATAATGGAGCCAGGCCTGAGGGAGGAAGAGCTTCCAGCACCGTGAGAAGCAATTTGAGGAAGCTCAATAAGTCATGACCCTGTAGAAGTTTTATCATACAGCACTCGGGCTTACTTTCATGTGCTGTGACAGAACCAGGAGGTGCACCATTAGGCATGAATTCCCAAGGTAGACCATCAGATCTGAAATACAGGACACTTTGCTCAGCTGGCAAATCAGATTATATCTTCCGTTTGTACATCTATACTGTATGTAGACAGTATACTGTGTGAACTCACGCTACTGTGTGAGCTGTGCTCAGGTTGCCTATAAAACAAAACCTTCTATAATCTCCAACAAATATTGATTCTCACCCATCAACATTTTGATTAATTCTTGGACAAAATCCATGCATACATACCAAACAGACTTAAGTATAGAAATGATGTTGCTGTGATTAGAGGATGATCAGGGAGGACATATGTAGCGGTAAAGGATGGCTTAGCCAAAGGTTGTTCATTACTGGTACAGTGACTGAGTGTAGCTGACAGCTGGGGCATTGGAGAGCGCCACATAGGCAGGCAGGACACTGCTACTTGGCAGGCAGGTCCAAACTGTCAACGCTGATTTCTACAGTCAGGTCTGAAGAGAACGCTTCTCATCAGTGTATCTTTGCTCAGCCAAGAGTGCTGGGAAGGATTTTTGAAAATGTAATAATCATAATTATGTGTGGCATCATGATGATTTGTTTTTGTTATGTATGTAAGAAGGAAAATACGCAAATCTTGAAACATTTGTGTTCATTAAGATATCTTTTAATATTATCAATGATGCGTCATGGCAGGATTTTACTGTATTGTTCTGCATCAGACACAATCACGTCGTTCTCCATCTGTGGTTAAGTGATTAAATATCTGAGTGAGTAATAACAGCTCTATGTTAGTCAGGGGAGCTAGCGATGATGATAACGATAACGATGATGATGATGATGATGATGATGGCATACGGCCTGGGGATCAGTTTATATCCGTGCTGCCATGCAGGGTGAACCAGGTGTAGAGCTGAGGTCTTGAGGTTTTCTACATGGCTACTGAAAACCGCCTGTCAGAGCTCAACACAAAGAGCTCTGGGCACAGTTGTCTCAAAGAAAGACCTTTTCAACAGTTTGATGAAAAATACATGTTCAAATACACTTGAGTCATGCTGACAGGTCAGAGAAAATGTGGTGCGGCAAACTATAAAAGGAGGAAGAGTGTGGGTGGGTTGTTTGATTTCTGTTGATGTTGTCTTTAAAATAAAAATACCATGGTAGCAGAAAATGTCCAAATGTCAGACAGAATCTATAGAATCAGGCAATGTTTGAGTTTTACTGCATTTTTTATGTATCTATTGCTGTGAGAGAGTATTCAGTACACGAGAAGTTGTACAGTTAATCCTTGTAGGCATCTTGTAAACAACCACAACAAGAGGATTGGATAAGCTAAAACGTTGTTGTATATATGTTTGAAAAGTGGGAACAATCAAACATGTATGAGCATATTTTTATTAAACATCTTGCTGTATGATTAGGGAGTTTTACACTATACATTATTGATGGCTACCCCCAAGCCAGCAGACTGTTATGCATTTAAAAATGTGATTTGTAAAGTCGAAGTGGATTTAAAAACTGACAGCTAATGGTGTCTTTACTCAGGCTCGGGGGAATTAAGCTGAATGAGCATGCTTTAAAGAGTGCACTATACAGATTGTACTGTAAGCTCTTTAAAACATGGTGGCTGAGGAATACTTCAGGTGATTATGATTTTATTGAGATAAAATATATCCAGGATGCGCGCATACTGACCTCATGGGAAACAGGGGAAACACATCACACTTTATTTATACCGCCAAGAATGCAAAGTCCTCACATTCTTCAGCACGGAGTTTAAAAAGCCTCTTGAAAGTTTATCTTATTATAAAAGACAAAAAAAAAAAAGAAAAACCCCAACAAGTCCCCAAAACCACTTCAAACTCCATCTGTGCTCTGAGTGCTTTCTTGAAAAGGTTATTACCTATGTGGTAATGGTGTATGGAGAAACCTTCCTCTGAAAGCAAAGTAATAGTTCACACTGAGAGACAAGGCTGTGCTGAAGCTGATGTAGCTGCCAGAGAGCTGCATGATTAGAAGGTCAATAAAGCCTGAAACATGCTCAGGCAAGAACTGAAATGGATTTCAGGGTCAATATCACATCATCACGGCTATTATTTTTAAAGCACTGAGCACTCATTACACATTTGCATGACTGAAACGAATAATGAGTTGGCCGTACTGGTCGTCCGTAATGATCCTGCCTTGTGTCAAAGATGTGCAAAGATAATTTAAACAGGAAATGATTGGGAAAATCTGCTGTATAGCCTCTCATTAAAGGATCATATTTGCTTCTTGAACTAAAATTACATCCAACAACAGACAAGTAATTTTGAACTGGTCCTATCTTACTGTTCTCTAGTGGCTCAAACAGATGTACACACACAAACAGCTGTTTTTGTCACTTGGGAGGGCATTACATTGACTTATATTTATTCCTTGGAGATTTACCTTAATCTTAACAATAACCACTACATGCATAATCCCAATCCTAATCCTAACCCTAAATTTAAAGCTGTATTAATTAGTCAGAACTCCACAACAGGCTGAAAATCACACATGATAGACATGGAACAACATTAATGTTGATTTTGAATCTTGTTCCTAGCCGACAAACAAATATTAGTCCAATATTTACTTTCCTTTTAGCTGTTTTTGGTCTTAACTCCAGAGGGAAATATTATAAATCTTTATGTCTGTGAAGATTCTCACTCATCCAGGTCATATCCAGAAGGGCTGACTCAAGAGCAACTAGACGTGTTTCGCCTCTGATCCAACAGGCTTCTTCAGGTCTGAATCTTTAGTTGCTCCAATATTTTCACCAGCTAGCCTCTAACTTTGTACTGTCTGACAGACAAAGAGTTTTATTTGAGAGTTATTTTGCTGGAAACTGAGTTGACATGAACACAATAGTTTACTTTGTGAGGATAAACTTTTTATCCCTGAATCGGACTGGAGCGGAGTCTCCACAGTGCGACTATGTGATAGGAATTTTGTTCCCACAACATACACTTTCCCATTCAAGTCAATGTGTTAAATTGCTGTGATGTTTCAGTTTGTAACAATCAGCAGTACAACGTTGTCATCATGACTCATCCTATAACTGGAATCAGAGACGTCAAGTAATGAAATCATTCTTCAAAACCAGCCTGTGTTGATTTATCACAGCTTGACTTCCTCAATTAGGGCTGTTGTCGAAGAATCTCAACGCCACATGATGTCGGCAACGGCTTATTTCAGACTGAGAAACCATTACTGTTGATGGAGATGTCTGCATTTCACAGCCTGTGCTCAATCTATTGAGCCTCGTTCGAATGTGTAGATCCCACCGGGGTCAAAGATCTCTAGCCAGAACTGTCGTTAAAGGAAGCACACTGCAAAATCAATATTCTGTGTTAAATATTATTTTTATGGAAAGAGATACAGTGAAGGAAAACTTATGTAGTATAAAACATCTATATTCTCTCATCACAAACTAGCAGAAGTAAAGTAACAGCGGGGCAGAGGGATGGATGAGGAACTGTGGGAGAACAGGAGGAAGCAGAGGAGATGATTGTGGCTGCCTTGCTGCTATTTGGAGCTTTTAGTCACTATCCAGTTCATCGACTGGACCTCTACTAGCCAGCCAATCATATAGAGCAAGCCAGGACCTGAAGCCTCTTTTAGCCCACAATCAACACCCTGCAGATGCTGTAACTGTGGGGCAGCAGCTCACATGGACATACAGTAGACATGGATCAGACTTAAAGTAAGCTGATGCTGTTGCTAACCAGGCTGCAGGTTCATGATAATAATGCAGACAGGGATTTTTTTTTGTTTTGTTTTTGTTTTTCGACCTCTTCTGCCTTGAGGGAGAAATGTGCACATACAGCACTGTAACACCAGGGTACACTTACGAATTGAACCATCTTTTTTTCATGACCTGGCTTGGGTATTTCGGTTTGTGGTATAAGTAAAACTCCAAGCACATTCCTAAATATGAGGGGAGGAGTTGCTCATAAGCCCGGCAGAGGACTATCTGTTTGTTGACAGCAGCAGTGCCAGGGGTATAGATGACTGTCTGCGGTTGCTATCTCCTAAATCTCTCTGAGCATTGGAGTGACAGGTGTGTGAAGCCTTTGAGTTGGCGGCACCGACTGCCGATCAAGAAACTAGCTCCATGGCGACATATCTACAGAAATGCTTTCACAATCTTATTTTTAAACTTTAATCTCTGACTTTACATCTATCTCTTCTCCAGAACTTGTCAGAATCCGAGCTGAATAAATGTGCATAAGGCACTGCAGGGTAAACTAACGATTGTTTGGCTGCAGCCAGAAGATTGTTCCCTGCTGGATATTAAACTGCCACAACATTTTCCTGGGAGCTATTCCCAGCACTCCCTAATGAAAGCAATCACTCCGAGCAGGGAGAAACGCTTGATGTGACGTACATAAAGTAATTCCACTTGGTGCATTGTTTTAGAATTGCTGATTTTTCTATACTCACCATAACATTAAAGAAATGTCAGGAGTGAGGTTTTCTTTTGCAATTTAGAGAGCCAGGTATGAAGCAGGACTTTGTCTGGTGTATATTAGGTTTGGATTCAGTTTAGTGATCTTTTTTAATGCTCCAGTCTGAATTTAAACCCCTATCTCCACAATACAAAGTGTAATTTTGGATAATTGGTTACAGCTTTAATGTGTTACTCTAACTATGCCGAATCGTGCCAGAGGTGAAAATGGGGGTAAAGTTATGTGTATGGGATTCAACACATAAACCAAATTTATCTGCTTGATTATGTGGATGTGAGAGCTCAATAAACAGCATGAGTGCAAATTTATTCAGTGTGGTTTTTATACTCGTAACGGATAGATTTCACTTGCCATTTTTAATCAGCTCTGACTGTCTGGTTTAAATTTAGATATAATACGTCAACCTTTTCCTGTTGGGGGATTGGACAAGGTTACAGTTAAACTGAATTTAAGGAATGTACATGATGATTATGTTATGCCTGAAGATCCACAATGTAGAATAAAAACATCAGTATGCAATAAATGTTTTTTTATGTTTCTTAAGTTATATGTTCTGTTTCTGTTCAGACTGTGCCAGAAAGAGGTTTTTCTTCAACTGTGGCAATTTTTTATGCCATTGATGTTGATGGTGTTGTATTCAGTTTTATGGTATTGCAAGATTATATTTTTTCCCACCAAACAAAAGGCAGGACATCATACAACATAATGCAATCAGTGTAGCATTATAAATTACAGCCTCAAGAAATTGAACATTGTTAGTTTCACAAAGGTATAATTTATTCATACATCTTACTGCTCTGTGGTCGATTTGCATTGGTTTTATGCTTTAGCCACTATGATAAAGGCTTTTTAACTTTTCTACCTTGATGAAGCAGTGTGCCTTGATTTCTTTTGAGAATTCATTTATTCATTTTTTGTGGGCATAGAATTAATTCTCTTTCCCCTGAATTGGATTGTATTATACTGCATTGTAGGAGGGTTATTCAACAGTTAACTACTTATTTGGTTGTGAAGGACAAACTTACCTAAGCTACAAAGGCACAATCTTTTCAGAAGGATTTTTTTGAGTAAATACAGAAAGAAAATCTAAATTAAATTGTCAGAATGCTTTTTCAATTGCATACAGTATTATTATTATATTATTGAGTTGAGCTTTGCAGAGCATTTCAACAATACTTGTGATGAATTTCTGCATATTAAAACAGTGGTCAGTGTCTCAGTTTTGACAAGCTGCAGCCCTCCAGCATCCAGCATCACGACAGACAAAGGCCTCGTCAAGCAGAACACATGGGGCTTACCGGACATCAGATGAAAAATCAGGAAGGGAGAACAGGATGAGGGAGACACTGGGGTGAAGGACATTTTAGAGAAAGTTGATTCAGACTATTTAACTGGATGCGGAGCACAGGTGGGCAATCAGACAGCGGTATATTGCCCTGTGGCTTCATTCTCCCTTGGTTGACACGGCAAGTCATTTCTGAAGCTGCTGGTTTCACCCTGGGGAGCTGGCATGCAGGTGAGCCAGGAGCACAACAGATGCTTTGACGGATGGAGGGAGGATGTAAAATGCAGTGTGGACCAAAATTTGACCCAGACAGAAAATGTTGCTTATCATATTTAGATGGTGGATGGATAGCATTTTTTTCATATTAGGTTTATATGTAGGACTTGTTTTGTTATTCATTTTCAATTGAATCCACATTTAGCTTTTGACTATTAATGGATACAATACTCACTGCTGCTCACATGTAAAGAAAATACACCTCTTAATGCCACTTATTAAATAAATGCTCATATATACCAAATTTCTTGTCAGGTTCAACAGGACGAAGCACCTACATCCTGTCTTATCTACATAACATTTTATTATTACCACAGTATACCCTATTCAACAACAATTAAAATACAAATGTCTGGATTAAATGGGTCTTTGGGAATGTTACAGCACGTCATTTTAGTTTCTGAAATCTAAATTTCATTAGGGGAGGGCGTGGCGAGGGCGATACTCATGGTAGAAGAATAGACCTCAATTAGGAGGGAAACTTTAATTACAGAATGAATTCATTCCAATTAACAAGATACACGGCATGTTGGGGCTTTCTCCACCGCCCACGCAGACACTCATACAGTTATCACCAGGAAATCCAGAGAAATACATTGATTAATATGTTGCATATTGTATGCAAAAACACATACAACATACAGTACATGTTGAACATTGATTTCTCCATTGCTTTAGCAATATGAGAGGGCATTTTGAAGCAGCAAATACGACGACTTGCCGCTAACATGACAAAGGGTGTTGCTGGTGCTCCAACTACTCAAATTACAACAGTGCGTGATTGAATACTTTATAAACATAGACGCGTAAAAACGCACTATACCTCTTGGAGATGAATGAGTCTTTGTTGGCATTAAAAAGCCACAAGAAATGTTCAGTGAGTAAATTACCATGAGGGTTCATTTACCTCTTACATGGTGACTGTTCCTCTGAGGTTTTTTTTCTAAATACCAATATGAAAACAGGCAGTGGATCATCGCATTGTCTCCCAACTCTCTCCATCAGACCTCAGAACAATCATAATGTAAAGGTCCTCATCAGTCAGTAGGCACCAACAATAACTGCCTCCGTTTCTTTTGACGGTCTTCTGTCCGTTACCAAAAAGTTTATCATCCCCTCTGACTTTATGAGAAGGTTGCAACCCAAGAAAAATATGCCAAACACCACAGTGAGGGACAAAACGCACATGACGGCTATCTGGACCACCCTCATGATGAAGAGGCTCCTCTCATCCGGAGCGGCGGCCACAAAGCCGTTATCAGTCACCACGGATGAAAAGTTGCAGCAGAAAACCTCCTCTGTCTTGTTGAAGAGTCCGCCTTCCGTTTGGTTGAACCCGGTGTTATTCATGTCCACTTTTAAACGAAAAAACTTATCAGCACCCAGTGTAAAAAGATGTTCAAAACAGAGAGGGAAAGAGGCGCAAATCCCAGAGAAATGGTCATCAAGTGAAAAGTGAAGATGATGAGGAGGTGAGTTGAAGAAGTTCCGTCAGATCACACAGAGCTCTTCTGGAGTTTGACAAGCTGCTTTGGCATCGCATTACTGGAGATTTCATGTGATCTGTAACCAGTTTCAGAGAGGAATGAATCCACCAACCCGCGGTTAAATAGCCAGTCTGTACCTGCCTGCGTTTAAGCGCTCAAGCGGCAGGACAGCACAGCAAGAGCTCCACCATACGACGACTGGGTGCATGTCATCAATGTGCCTGTGTACTACAGCGTGTATGTAGGACATGATGTACTGTAGGTGTTAAGTACACCTGAACAATCGTCTGTAATCTAATACACAGCAGTAAGGTTTTGTTGTCACTGTGTCAGAGATGTTGATTCAACTTGCATCATACTAAGAGGTTTTCTGGTGGTAGAAATATCTTTCACTATGTTGAAATTACAACAAAACATTAATTGAACATTACATCTATCTACAAGTGAACATCTGTCCATCTTTCTAAAGCAAATCTCCTCTTTGGAGAAACATTACATCACATTACATACAGAATAAAAAAGTTCTATAACTAATTTAATCAGTTGCCTTTACGCTAATAATAATGACAACAACAACAACAATGGTGGAAGAAGTATTCACATCCTTTACTTAAGTAAAAGTACCAATACAGCAATGTAAAAATACTCCATTACAAGTAAAAGTCCTGCATGAGAAATCCTACTTAAGTTAAAGTACATAAGTGTTAGCAGTATAATGTAGTTTGTAGTGTAGTATTGCAGTAAAAGTAGTGGTTTGGTCCCTCTTAATGATATATTATTATATATGACATCATTATATTATTAATACTGAAGCATCAGTGTGTAAGCAGCATGTTGCTGTTGTAGCTGCTGGAGGTGGAGCTAGTTTCAACTACTTTATATACAGTTAGTTAGTTTAGTCCAGTGGTTCCCAACCTAGGGGTCAGGCCCCTCCAAAGGGTCACCAGATAAATCTGAGGGGTTGTGAGATGATTAATGGGAGAGGAAAGAAGAAACAAAGATCTGATACACAAATCTGTTTACAGTTTTTGGACTTTTTCTCTAATCTTTGATTTTTGGTGAAATATTGGATCATTTGAACATTTATCAAAATTAAACCATGTGAGAAGTTTAGACCACACACTGCTTTTTGTAAGACGTCAAAAACCAAAAAGACTGGAGACCACTGGTTTCATCTTTAACAATGTGTTGTATTTTAAAAGCTTGTTATATTATCCATTGTGTCAAAGCTTCTGAAAAGTAACTAAAGCTGTCAAATAAATGAAGTGGAGTAGAAAGTAGAAAGTAGCATCAAATGGAACTACTCAAGTAAAGTACAAGTACCTCAAAACTGTACTTAAGTACAGTACTTGAATAGATGTACTTAGTTACTTTACACCACTGGTAATCAATCCATTTGTAGGAGCTAATAAAATCTGAACTCTGAGTCTCTGTCTTGTGCTCTAAATCTTTAACTTTTTGCCTTTTGACTACTCAAAGTGACGCCATTACAGACAGAGAGTTGTCTTTTATTTTCTGCTGAGAACATTTTAACGAATAAACAAATAAGCTTTTTCACAGCAAACATTTTGATTTATCACAGTAGAAAATGCACATGTGTTACTAATAAGGTTAACAATGGCTCTGGTCTATTCATGTTCCCCAGTAAGACATGACAGTGTGAATGAATCAGCATGCACAATACCAGGACCCTGGAACTGGAGCAGCTAAATGGAACTCAGCCATCATTCACTTTTATTATTTACACTTGTGCTTTTCTTACTGAGACATGTCAAAATGTCTTCTATGAAAAAAAGCCTATAGAAGCAACAACTGCTGCATTCTACACATAAACAAGGAGAGTGCAAAAGAAAAATAAATGTAGAGGTCGATGTTGGTAAACATCATAAATAATATACTAATAATACTAATAATATATAATTTTACCCCAAAATGATGTTTTCCACATATAAAACATGTGTTGCACAATGCAATGACATGAATGACTTTCTGGAACTAAAATGAACCAGGACATGGACTGACATCTAGTGGATGGTTTGAATCAGGAGTGGACACAATCTGTTGTTTGTTTATCTGTGCACCGTATATGCAATTATGACTTGAACTCAGATTTATTGCTCAGGATGCTGACTATCTGTCAGCTGTTGCATCACAGCTGAGCTCAATGAAATATCAATAATAGATTCCAGTAAATAGGCAGTTTACAGTCTGTGAGTGTACTTCATTGACAGTAGATCAGAGTTATCATGAATTGTTGAATGTTTATTAAATGTGGGGCTCATACTCATATTTGATCTATTACGTTGCCCAGAGGCGAAAGCAACACTGAGAGTCTCTCATCAACAGCAGCAGATGGCAGCATTGTTCAACATGATCCACTAAAAGCCTGCCTTAAAATATCTGTGATGTAGACAACAGTGTCAATTTAACAATGTAACACACACACACACACACACACACACACACACACACACACACACACACACACACACACACACACACTAAAGAAGTGATGTAAACATGTGTATGTAATTTATGCTGTTGTTGATTTAATTGTTTATTTTTTTACCACTGACTGTGAATAAATTCACACTACACTGAGGTAAATCCAGGCTGTGGCAGCTGTTGTTCCCACACCATGAATGCATGATGTGAAAACAGACAAGAGGCTTCTTACAATATAAACACTGTTAAATGAATAAATAAAATGAGAATGTTAATACAGTATGGAGGTGGCAATTTTAATACTCTGCTGTGTTAAAGAAACACTTTACTAAAACTTTTTATTACATAAAGGGATGGATTTATGATCATTTTGGCTTTTCTTGACAGGATGAAGGGGTCAGACTACTTTACTGTGTTGTGGTTGACCTAACCTAAAGATAAGTAAAAAAGAATTTCAAAAAACTGAAACTATTAGATGTTTGGATTCCTCTCAACAAAAATACAAAAATTGAAAGCCAACTGGACACAAAATTAGCCTGAACATTTAAAGGCTTACAAAAATACAAAATACAAATACAATACAATTAAATTATAGAAAACAGTACCTCTGAGACATGGACACTTACTATAGAGCTTTGTCTTTTTAATTCAAAAATCCCAAATGTGTGTTATGTTCAAGGTTGCCTCCTCAGTCACTTTATAAGAACTTTTTATTAATTTAATTTTTATTATATTATAATTTATAAGCGTGTAACTAAAACCAAACACAATAACATAATTAAAAATGTAATAAAAAAAACACGTTAATTTGCGTGTAATTATACAAACATCGCGTGTCCTACATTTCCCAGATGCCCCTTGACGCACCGCATCAAGAGGATTCCATGATCGACGTCGCTTTCAGCCAATCAGAGAGGAGATACGACACACTGGCAGCTGAGGTTAGATTGTGCTGAATATGATCTCGCCTGTCCTCTTACCGCTATAATATTCTGTCGGAGAACAGGTGCGTATGAAGACCTGCGTAGCATCATCCGTTTTTAAACGAATGGGAAAATTCATGAAGCCTGTTCACCGGGTTTACTGCGCCACAACCGGGCACATATCACATCAAGGTGTCTGAACAGGTACCATGAGTGTTATTACCGGACGGACAATATTTCAGATGGACTGTAACTTAGCTGCCGTTTTGAGACGCAGTGCTTGCGTTTGCAGGAGCGACTGATTCAGTTATCTAGCCGCTATAATTGTACGTTAGGTCATGTTGTCTGCGCTCAACACGTTGCCCGAGAGCAAAGCTGGAGCAGGTCACTGATTCACTCCATCCATGATTTAGGTAAGCGAAGAGTATTGTTATTTTCTGTTCTTCCCTGCACACCTTCCATTAGGCAGATAATACCTCGCACTTCTGGCTGTAATCATCAACAACATGTCTGTAGTTGTTGTGTTGGTGATAATGATGATGAGATGATGGTTTGATGTTGCATTTAATCAAGATTATCATGTGTGGTATCAGTTGAAAATGAGTGTTTATTTACAGTGATTTTTCCATCTTGTTACATCCCACAATTAGTAGAATGTACTATAAATGTACATGCACATGAATGACAGAATGACAGCATCTCTTTCTGTGTGTGTGTGTGTGTGGATACATTATAATTACTTATAATTATTTAAAATCACCACACTGAGACTGATAAATGTAATTTTATGTGTGTTCAGTTGGTAAACAGAGCACACCTTTTTTGGTTTTTGGAGTTGTTTGGGTTATAAAAGAAGCTACAGTCAATTGGCCTAATGGGCTTATTGGGATCAGCTCTATAATCACCTCCTGTTCCTGGCAGGGCTGGGTAGAGTTTTGCATTTTTCAATATCAGTGCCAATATGATGCTTTTTTTTGGTGCCAGTACTTTCTTTAAATACTTAAGGTTGAAGAATATAAACATTTTTTCCACCACTCAATGCTGTAGTGTTTAAAGTTCTCTTGTTGACCAATCATTAAGTGCCCACTTTCAGGTCTTGACAGTTTTCAACGCTGTCGCAGAAAGTATCGATGTTCGATATCCAGCTCTACTGTCTGATGGTGACAACAGAGAAGCAGGTTCTGCTGGTCTGAGCGTTTGAATGAGGAACCCATGAGCAAAAACATCGAAACTGCAATCAATCCCCCCCCCCCACCCAGTGGAGGACCTGTGGCTCGCTTAGAAGCTACTTCTGAGAATGTGGACGTATCTGATCACTTTTCTTTCAGCTTTGTCTTCTGCTGCTTTCTGCTCATGTTACTGTCACGGTACCAGCGCCAAAAGTTGATCCAAGGCCTGTCCAATTGTATTACTGTAGACAGCAATTAGTTAGCAGTCTGGCAATTGCACAGGAGCACTCCTGAATGAGGAATACGTAATTAAGCTCACATGTCACGATTAACTGTCACATCAGGAAGCTGTTAATAATGCCCGGTGGTTTACGCTTGTCTTGAAAGGAGTGAAAAGTGTCTTGTAAAGACTGGAGAGACCTGTTTATAGCACCTCATACAGCAGACAGGAAATATTTATTTGTGCACTGCAGATGGTTGGGTTAATTGACTCTGACCTCTTCCAACGAGACTCTATTCGCTGTGCAGCAAGCTGCCGGTAGCGTGGTTCGGTGGTACCAAACCCAAACATGTCTCTGCCACTGACGCACCAAACAGATGGTTAGAGATTCAAATTGACCTCTCTACGATGTGAATAGAGGTGATGTGCTATACAACATACTTAGATTTCGGCAGAGTTGTCGATTACACTCATTACCCCGGAGTCTAGATTGCCACTGAGCCCATCAAAACATCCATCCACTTGACTTAAGAGTCTATGAATGGTGCATGAATCGTGGTTAGTATGCTGTCTGTCTGAAATCATCCACCACGCTGTGATCTGAGTTTGATGCTCTTGATGCAGCTGGACAGAAGCAGCCTTGTTTTTGAATGAGATAAGAGTGAGCCCAGGGCAGCGGTGTCATGCCCTGTGATGGATTCATTACCATGCTGCAAGTGAAAGATAAGAGAATCTGTCAGATTCCCAGCAGGAGATGCTGAAGGCATCTCCCACTATTTGTAAAAAGTAAAGGGTAAGTTAATATACATACATGTATTTGCATTGAAACACTCACTTCTGCACACTCAGATTTTCAATATATGTGAAATTTTGAGCTTGTGCTGAGGCTCAGTTGGCATTAATGCATGTTATGGGTTAGAATGAAGCTATGGACCTTGGTTGTGTCTGTAGCATAAACTAGAATTGACTCGGTGTGTGTGACGTATTGTAGGCTATAATTCTGTTATGAATGTCTAAACGGCTACTGGCTATTTGTGCTCTGAAAGCATTTTTTCCCTCCATCGTTCCACTTTCATTCTGATTATACTTTCATAAGCCTCTCCGTCAACAAAAAACCTATAATTTCAGTGAAGTAGAAATCCTGTTTGACAGAAAATGATGATGTTTTTTCATCAGAAATATTGTGAGGCATACATTCAATGCCAGTGCGATATCTAACCTCCACAAATTGCCTCTGGTATAAAAGCCTTCCAGATGGTCACACTACTGATGAAGAGGGAGAAGTCTGTAAAGGGGAAAATGAGCATGCAGTCATGCTTTCAGATGGAGAAATGTGGAGGGTCTGGGGTCAGTCCAATGTGGGAAGTTGAGTGTGTCTTGTTATAGACCATCCCCCTCATCAAGTAGTTGTGTGTGTGTGTGTGACTGAAGGCAACGACACCTGTAAACAGTTATTTCTCCGTCTGAGCTGTTCTGTTGGCATATGATAATAATGACGGTAATAATGGTGATTAATGATGATTATTATTATCATTATGTACATGTAAATGTGTGTGTGTGTGTGTGTGTATTTATGTATTCCAATTAATTGCAGATCTTATTGCAGATGTATTTATATTAGCGTAAATGCAGCCGATAATAACAAGATGTTGCAGTACAGAAATACCAATACATATAGTTTGTTCTAAAATTACATGTAAAAAATAGATTAATTAAAACTAATTTACGGGATACTTATAATAAAATAGTTGTATGTTTATGTAAAAAATAATACATAATATATATTTAGTACTTTTTTCCCCTTTTTAAAGTATAGTAAAGTATATACAAAAACACAATATGTAAACAACAAAACACAGGTCGAATGAAGCAAAACAAAGAAGTTTCCAGAGTAGTGAATAAAACATTCATGCTGAGTCGTAGATTCAGCGTTCAATGTAAATGTCCATACAGGCTAAAAAACACAGATGCAATTCGGGGATGTCCCATGAGTGTGCTGTAGAAAAGGTGACTTAAGCAGTTCAATTAAACTCTACATAAAGCCACGCTCAGAGCAGCACATAAATTATCACAGTCAGGTCGATTTTCTGTGTATAGCCCAATATCACAAATTACAAATTTGCCTCAGGAGTCTTTACAATCTGTACAGCAATGCAGCATCTCTGTCCCTTAGATTAAACTGCAGCTGAGTCCATTTTCTTTCTGATACAATCATCAAAAGGGACCCCAACTCTTAATGTCCAGTAAGAGTCAGACTAGGAGTATGAAATCTCTACCTCTAGAGACAGGAAACCGTATTGTTGAGTCACCTCTCAAGACAAGAAGGTTGATTTGATTTCCATCCTCTTAAAATAACTGTTTTTAGCTGTAACCATACAAACATTAAAGCCTGTTGGGTTTCATATATTAGATGATATATTCAGAGGCGTTGTGGCTTTAGAAATTGTTAAATTATGTGTTCAAGTCTGTCCTATAACAATAGTTAAGTGTCCAAATTAACATTTAACATGGTTTTCTTGCTGTAATCATTCCTCCTGTTCATACGGACCTTCATAATGCAGTTACAGTGTAAGTGATGGGAGACAAAATTCACAGTCTTCCTTCTGTGCAAAAATGTATTTAAAAGTTCATTTGAAGTTAATGTGAAGCTTCAGCTGTCCAAATGAGTCAAATCAAGTCAATATCTTTCAAAGTTACAGTTATTTTAGTGCCAAATTTCCTTTTCCGCTGCAGCTGAAGAGGAAAACACAGTCAGTTGAGACACATACAGGGATTTTTTTTTTATTAAAAAGACTGTAAATGTGAAAGATATCCACTTTGTTTGACTAAGTCAGATGACTGATAAACTTTAAACAGACTGTGGATTTTGTCCAAAACAGGGGATGTCAGTAAAAACAGTAGCAACATGTTTGTGAGCCTTAACGTTAAATAATCAACTTGCTAGCACTTGCTAGCTAACCAGCTAACCCTGAGTTTAAACATTTTCCTGTGTTAATAAGTGTCATTTAACTGTATTTCTAGATAATTACTGATCATACACATAGAAGTCAAAGCAGATAATTTCTGTTAACTTGGTTTGCTGTGAACATGACCAAACATGAACAAATATAGGTAGTTGTCTCAAAAATCCAGTATAGGTCGGGCTATAATATATATGTGTTTATGACACTGTCTGTACATTTCTTTACACCTACAGTGTGTCTCATTTACAGCTTCTCTTGTATGTCATTGTCACATTGCACTGATATAAAAAGTCAAAGAATGGAAAAATGTTAATTAATTGCTAATTGTGTAAAGCCATGAAATGCATAAAGTGAAGTCTGTGCACTTTTGCAAGAGACAAATATTGATCTACTTTAAACATGGTTCCCCACAGACTTTGCTGACATCATGTTTCTTTATATGTTGATTATTTGAGATCATCATATCTTTGTTTTTTTTCCTCTCTCCACTAGGATGACGCCTCTTGGTCAAACCTGCTCGGTCTCCTCTCTGTTTCCTCCCCCCACCTCCAGAGTTCAGACACCTCATCAGCAGACTGAGCACTCCTGAGCGCTCTCTGCTACCCTCCCAGTTTGGCTGGCTGGCTGACATCCCAGGGAGGTGATGCGACGGTTCGTCTACTGCAAGGTGGTTTTGACCACCTCTTTAGTGTGGGTGCTGGTGGATGTGTTCTTGCTGCTCTACTTCAGCGAGTGTAACAAATGTGACGACAGGAAGGACCGCTCACTGCTCCCCGCCCTCCGAGGTGAGTCCACACTACTGCTGCGACTCCTTTCAGTCACCGAATAGACCATTAAACAATGAACTTAATCTCAGGCTGGACTGCCTCAGTCATTCTCCCTTTCTCTTAAAGATTTGATGTCAACTGTGCCATATATTTTAGTTTTCAGGATTTTGTATTGACATATTCTGTTGCTCAGTATAAAGTGAGTATTAAGGGAACAAAGGGATTAACACTGAATTAATAGTAAGACTTCTCAGAGGTAGTTAAAGTGTTTAGGGCTTAGTAATTGTTTAATAAACAGAGAGTCCAGTTTCCTGTTGGAAGTCCAGAACTGTCTGGATTTTGAATGTTGTATAATTTAAAGTATAACTTCTCACAACATAATCAAATTATAATCATATCTTCATTCAGCACACATGATGTGCAGTGCAGCAGGTAGTGATTTGAGTTCCTAGAATAATGCTCATTTAAAGGACCATATGTGTGGTTTTGCATGTTTTGACCCTTATTTACATGTCTGTACATACAATATGGAAATGTGCATTCTGTGCCATTTTTCAAAGCATGCATGGTAGTAGTATTGTTTTTCAGTGCAGTAATGTCACTGTAGGATAATGTAGGTTATTTGATTTCGCTGCATTACCGCAGAATGAAAAAGTAACTTGGACAAAAAATAAATGAAAACATGATGGTCACTTTAATAGATAACCCAACTTATGTCATGTAAAACAAGTTTTTAGTCTTTAGAAACCTGATTTTACTACTGTTCTGAAATGCAGTCTTGAAAAATCAGTTTCATTATTTATTGGCAGACATGTTTCATCTTTTAGTCTTTATAAGGCCTTTCACAGCAATAAACAATTACCAGCTAATCAAAAATAAATAGAGGATAAATATGAATAATTGATAATTGCTAAACAATCAGAATGAATTTCCTTTGTAATAGGTGAAGCCAGATCTCTCCCTTAATATAACTTAAATGTTCAGATGAACTCTACTACAAGTGTCTTGATATTAATGTTAATCAAAAATCAAAAATAAATCACAGTTTTGAGTTAAATGAAATGTAGTGATTGATCTTTGAAAACTGTGGATGTGGAAAAGAAAAGGTTTCAACAATATATGGAAAACAACCATGTGAATCAGGGAACATACTGTAGGTTCGTTCTTAGGGTAGCAATCTGCATGCACCAATATATTATTTATTTATTATATTTATATTATATTTCTTTTAAAATGACCTAGGATTACTGAATGTGATAACTCCAATTTATACGTGAGATAAACAGATAGTTCCTGTTTTTATTTTAAGTCTCTGCATTTTTGATCTTGTAGAATCAACCTTTTGTTTGGCATCAGTCAAACAAGCTTGACAATAACCTCTGAACTTAAAACGTTCATCATTTCGTGAGTTTGATCTATATCACAAATCCGATTAGAATAAAGAAGTTGACTTAAGGACAAAACATCGCCTCCAAAGTCAGAAAAACACAACATTTTTCAAAATATAGGCCTAATCCTTGGCAGTAATTTAAAGTTTACACGATTTGTGGTAAATTAAACTACAAAAATTCAGTTTTTTGATACAGAGACCCTCTATTGAAATTTAATTTGATTGTCACATTGGACTAGTAGAGAAAGATCTAGTTTATTTTACTTTGCATATTTGAAATTGTATGTGTGTGTGTTTTTGCTACTTCTTGGGGACCTTTTCCAGTATAAACACTGACTTTGTTGGGACCAGTAGTCCTCATGGAGACCAAAGCCCGGTCCTAATGATGTAAAATGTCATTTCCTGGTTAAGGTTCAGAGTTGAGGTGTGAATTGGTTAAGGTTTGGGTTTGGGTTAGGTTGTCCACAATGAATGGAAGTCAATGCAATGTCCTTACAAGGATAGCTGGACAAACGTGTGTGTGTGTGCCTGAGATCAACCTAAACCACAACCCCTCTTTAGTGGTTCATTCCCTCACATGCCCTCAAGTAAGCAGGTTTCTAAGAGGCTCGCTAAGCTGCTTTTAAGGTTAGCGTGAGGCAGAGCTTCCAGCTACTGAGACTGATTACCATACAAAAGACTAATGTTACACTGAAGTTACTCTGCTTATGAAATAGATGATTTGCTGAATTTCTGAACTGTGTGTTGAGATTATTTTCAGACACAGGTTTTGCCATGATACGGCGGGTGTTTTTAAAGTTCGCATTAGAAAGCAATCTTCAACACAAGTTCACTTTTTGTTTGGAATTGATTTAATGCAGAGACTCAAAACAAAAAAGGGAATTATCTGCTAATTGTTGCCTCACTTATAAATCAAATTCAATAATCCTACATCTTGGGCAAATTGTGAAAGCTTTACCTCGCGGCAGATAATCTCAAATATTATATATTATATCATCAAGTCTTTTAATATGAGTCGCAGGATGATATGGTTGTTTACAGTCAGTTTCTACTCCACTGGATCCATTTTGGATATAAGGAGTCAGTGATTCCATGTTGGTCACTATCAGGTCGATAATGACCTTTTGAAAGGATGTCTGCCTTGAATTCCTGATTAGAGCAGGAACACCTGGTCACTCCCTGGCCAGTGCTTCCCAGTTTGAACAGAATAAACTTTATGACCAGTCACTCCACCCTGTCCACAATGTTCATGTAAGAGTAAAGTTGAAGTGGTGCCGTTTATTAATATTTAATGTGGTCTAGACATACAATATACATGGGAGCATTAATTATACAGAGGCGGATGTTACCACAGGCTCTTGGCTACAGCATAAATATGTGCATTTACAGTCAAGCCACACACACACACTGATTTATATTTTTTAAAAGTATCATATTACCTGCACAATTAAAGGTTGTATATCTTTTATCTACTTAAAAGTTTTAAGAGGTTTGCTCTAAAACTGTTTTAATTGAGTGACTTTGGGCAATTAGAGGACCTGAAATTGGCCCGTGGCTTTCAGGATTAGCAGCCACGTGCTTCACAAGCATTTTTTAATACAAACGACCTCATGGATTCAGAACGTATTTTGGACACTGATTAAATGATTCATTGGTTTATTAATTCATCCATTTGGTCATTCATTAACACACTTACGGTTCGCCTATTAACCGACTCTAATGAGCCCATCGCCGGCAGGGATGAGTATCGTCTGAAATCTTCTTCAATCCCAGTGAGTTTTACTATCTATCTGTTTACTGTACCAAAATAACACAGTTTAAAGAGTACTGTCACCCAGGAAAAAAATGTTTTCTCAGGCAACTATATTGGGTGACTAATGACTCTTTGCACAGCTGTGATCACAGGTGTGGTGAGAGGTTCAACAGACGTATATCTTTCAGCCCATAGGCATCCGTGCAGTAGTGCTTTCATCCCCATACGTGTGAAGAATATATAAACAAATCCGAGAAGTATTTTTTGATTCATTTGATTTCATTCTTGGCTATCTTAAGGGATTAATGAACCATGATTATTTATTTAATTTATCTCCTCACTGTCCTTGTTTGCCAAGAATGTAGCAATGCATGTCATATAATATACAGTAATGAATTCATACATAATTCAATATTAATGACAAGGTTGATTTACACAGTATTAGATTGATACTTTTCTATGTTAAACAGAAACCAACCTTTTCTTCACTGTTTATTAACCTCTATACAATCAACTTTTTTAGCTTTTCTTTAATTAACAATATTTCAGGATTTCATTCCTCTGTTCTTTTTTACACCACATTCTGACTTATTTTGTTTTCTGTTGGAGGCAGGTACTGTGGGAAATGCACAAATTACAGCCTCAGTGTATTAGCAGCTTTATTTTAATTAGGGCTGGGTGATATGGACAAAATCAAATCAATATTTTTGACCATATACCTCGATATTGATACTGTGACGATATTGTAGGCATGACTGTTGGTGCTTTCACAAAATATTTACACACTGAGATTTTTGATAAATACAAATGATATTAGAGAACAGTCCGGTAAATTCAGAAAATTACATCACTTTATTATAATGCAGCCTTTAAAATCAGGAAAAGACAACACTTATGCCATAACATGATGTTACGATATCTAATCGCATATCACGATATTGATATATTGTCCAACCCTAATTTTAATATAGGAACAGCTTCAGATACCAACTTAACTGGCAGGTTGATCCTTCTTGAAGGTGATGGGTATTGATTTTCCATCCATGACTGACTTTAGTAGAAATTTGTAAAACAAACAAACAAATAAACAATCAGCCTTCTTGTAGAAATATATATTTTTCTCTCTTTTTAACAACCATCTCTTACACTAGATGGAGATTTGTGGACATTTACAGCCACCTCACTGTAGTTGTAGATGTCCACAAATCTCCATCTAGTGTAACTTGCACTGTCAATCATCTACAGTAACTGTGTTTTAGTGGACATCTGGTGGAAGCTGCATACATTCACTACTATATCGGCCAGGGGATTTAGATTTTTTTTCCTGCATTTAAAAATCTATTGATCAGTCGCTCGAAGATTATCAACTGATGGGCTTATGGAGATAAAATAGATCTTTTCCAACATTATATAAATTGCTTTGGTATACAGTTGCAGGGTTCCTCCTCCATAAAAATCTGTAACAGTCAGAAAACAATACTGATACTGTAACAATGAGAACCAAGTAAAGAAACTGTATCTTTGTTTGTTTGTAGAACAGATGGTTGTATTACCACAGTTTGATATTTATTTCAATGTACGACCGTAAGGTTGCATTAATGTTGCAATGGCACAAAGAGCTGAGCTGAGGAGATCATGGTCACGACACCTCCTACTACTTTTAGTTCTTCAGAACACAAAAATGTAATTCAGACAATGAATTATTGTTTTTAAACAGATTACAATGAGAGCATATCTGTTGCGTGTGACATGCACCTGAAAAACACATCTGACAGGCTTGCTGTCTAGACACGGGGTTAGGGTTAAGATGGACATCAGAGTAGCATAAAAACACTCTGCAGGGTGTTTTTTTCCTGGCCTGCTGTGGTTTTGTGTTATAATATAATATCATATAATATAGAAAAGCCTGAGAAAGAACCTCCAACTGTGCACCACTGCACAGACCTTTTTCTGTAGAGTAAATGAAAATGAAAATTGTTGAAGAAAGCTGGAAAGGCCACAGGGTGAAGAACTCAAAGCACAATCTGCAGATTAATGGCCGAGTCCACCTTGACAAGAGGAATCTTGAATCTTACAAACAGGGATCCAAGAGAAAGAAATATAGTATAGCACAGGATCAGATATATACCATATGTGGCAAATGTTGTTTGGAGCATCTAGGATTGCACATGTATTGCTAATTTGTCAGAATTATGAGCGTATCAATCACGTAACACTGACAGACAGAGAGACATGTGGCACTTTATTTTAGTTCAGTGCTGAAATATGAGTGATTGCGTCACAGAAGACTCATTACCTGTGAGTGTAAGGGGAACCTTTTCACTGTAATTGCTTGGGATAAAGCTTCAGGCAGGGACATTGAATTAGATTGATTGACCCGAGGACAGACAAAGCCACTGTTTTCTTCCCAGATGATTGTGTTCATCTTTTATAATGAATGCTCTGTGTCAGGAGGGGGAGTGTGTGGCAACAGTTTGTGTCTTAAGGCTGCTCCGATCTGTGTGTTGCTAAGCAAAACAACATTTAAGTGTTTTTTATCTTTTATTTCCAGTCTTGACTATTTGTATGATTTTATAGATGGACATTTTGAAAGTGCTGAGGGTGAACATATATTACATATACATATTATATTACATATATTATTTCAAACAAGATATAACAAGAAAAATATCTGGTTGCCTAATGCAGGTTAAATAGACTGACATTTGGTATAAACATGCTCTGTAATGGAAATAAATGAAGTTAATAGCTTTAAAACATAATCTTTGTTGCTAGTGAGGCACGAGATCGTTGATATATCCCAGAACTGAATTGTTTTATTTATGACCTAAATACATACTGAAGCCCAAAAACAAGATTTAAAGCAGCTATAATCGCTGTTTTTTATATTAACAATGTATCAAATGACAATATGTGATGTCAGAGGCGTCACTTGCAGTGATGAACCTACTGAGAATAATCACCTGACTCTACAGCTCCTCTCAGCTTTACGGAGCTTTATAGTGAGTTAAGCTCACTGTTTAGTTGTCCGGTCTGCAACTTTACTGTTTTGGTTCACTCTCACTGCTCTCATAGCATCATTTTCAGCTGGAGCAGGCAACTGTTTTCAAAGAAAAAGCTCTAAAAAGCCATCGTACACTACCTGCTCAGCACCAGTTAGCAACTGGCTGGTGAACATTGTCGACAATTTAGCAGCTAAAGAACCAGATGTTTCCCTCAGGAGTTGATAGAGACCACAAACAGAGCTAAAGGAGAGTGAATGTTGGACTTACATTCATCAATTGGACATGAACACGACTCCAAATGAATGATAAGGTTGGTGCTGTATGTGTAAATAAGCACTAACAAGTTCAACATATCAATTTAAAAAGTGATGATGTGTCAGTGTTGGATTCACAACTTGTTTCTGCTACCCCCCAAGTGGCCCAGAAATCAGTTAATTCAGGTTTAAGAGTCTACAGCCATGCTAGCGGCTCTGTAAGGCTGCACATTGGCACAGTGGTGCTTTGAGCTTAATACTAACGTGACTCAATATGCTCACAATTAAAAAGATTTTTCCTCTACATGTAGAGTCTGCATGATCTCTCCATGTCCAAGTGGGTTTCTCTGAGTACTCCGGTTTCCTCCCACAGTCCAAAGACAAGCAGTTGAGTAGGTTGATCAGTGACTCCAAATT